>NC_143129.1:23074242-23374621 GCF_059928025.1 Delphinapterus leucas
TACCTCAGTGGCTGGACTTAGCTGGCTGCCTAAAGGTTTCTGAGTTCAGTATCTGACCCCTCATTGGCCGCCCTAGTGCTCACTGCAGAACAAGATACCAAGAAAAATGGTACAGGAGGGCTTTCTGTGTCCCCAGGGCCTTGTGCAGTCTGATGACATTACTAGGCCCTTAATGTACACTGTCATAGACTGTTTAATATTAAATGTTCTCTATTGTTGGACTAAGTAATAAATAATTTTCCAGAGGCCTAATGAATTCCTGTGTCACTCTCTTATATAAGGCCAGAAAAAATAACACTTGCTCTCATTGATATGTAGGATGTTTTTGCTTCTGTTTCTTTAAAATATTAGAAAAATCCAAAATTTCATGAAAAATAGAATAATATCCTGCAAGGAAAATAGTGCCCTTAATAACTTTTATTATTGACTTTTAAGATCTACTCTCTTAGCAGCTTTCAAATATACAATACGGTATTATTAACCATAGTCACCATGCTATACATTACATTCCCATGACTTATTTTATTTTATAACTGAGAGTTTGTACCTTTTGACTACCTTGGTCCATTTTACCCACCACTCATCCCCCTGTCTCTAGCAACCACCAATGTGTGTTCTCTGTACCTATGAGTTCAGATTTCTTGTTGTTCTTTTGTTTTTCTTTTTATTTTTCAATTCCATATGACAATGAGATCATATGGTGTTTTTCTCTGTCTGACATTTCACTTTGCATAATGCCTTCAAGTTTTTGTAGAAATGAAAACAATCTAAGTGTCCATCCATGTTGTCATAAATGGTGAGATTTCCTTCTTTTTTGTGGCTGGATATTTCATTGTGTATATATATATATACATCTATATATATATATATATATACACACACATCTATATATACATATATATATAGATGTATATATAGATGTGTGTATATATATATACAGATTTTCTGTATCCATTCAACCATCAATGGTCACTTAGGTTGCTTCTGTTTCTTGGCTATGGTAAATAATGCTGCAATGAACATGGAGCTGCATATATCTTTTCGAGTTAGTGTTCTCATTTCCTTTGGATCAACACCAAGAAGTGGAATTGCTGGATCATACGGTAGTTCTATTTTTAATTTTTTGAGGGACTTCCACACTGGGTACTTTTTTAATAAGCAGAGAATTTTATAGATTTTTAAAAATTAATTAATTAATTCATTTATTTATTTTTGGCTGTATTGGGTCTTCCTTGCTGTGTGCGGGCTTTCTCTAGTTGCAGTGAGCGGGGGCTACTCTTTGTTGCAGTGCATGGGCTTCTCATTGCGGTGGCTTCTCTTGTTGCAGAGCACAGGCTCTAGGTGCACAGGCTTCAGTAGTTGTGGCACACGAGCTCAGTAGTTGTGGCTCGCAGGCTCTAGAGCACAGGCTCAATAGTTGTGGTGCACAGGCTTAGGTGCTCCACAGCATGTGGGATCTTCCCAGACCAGGGCTCGAACCCATGTCTCCTGCATTGACAGGCAGATTCTTAACCACTGCGCCACCAGGGAAGTCCAAGAATTTTATAGCTTTTGATGAAGGTTAATTTACTAATTATTTGTTCTAGAAATCTTTGCCTAGATAAGTTTTCAAAGATATTTTCCTATTTTTTTCTAGAAGCTTCCAGAAATATTTAAATAACTAACCCCCTAAATTCAAGTCCAGAATACAGCCTCTTCTAACGCCTGAGATGCCAAGTGAAGTTTTAATGCACAAAGAGAATGTGGAGGGTTCAGTAGCTTTGTATGTCCTGAGAACCAGTCTCATCATTCCCAGCATGACCAGTGAGTGTGAGGAGTTTCAAGGCCCTAATTTTGGTGTTATTTTTGGAGATGACTTGGGTTTCTGTAGTTTTGGCTTCTTTGAGGATCAGAGTCATGCTTTGTAGCAAAGGCTGCCAAGCTAAACTTTTCTCTGGGTGAGAAAGCACGTGTTTACCCACGTGCAAACATGAGCTTTAGTGTCTTGCTGTAATTGCATCTGTAAAACCTCTTCCTCAAATATTACTCTTTGCCTCCGTGGAAAAACAGCATCTTTAGCAAAAAAAGACAAGTGGGCAAAGGTTTCCCCCACACCACCAGCAAGGTAACATTTAAAAATGGAAGTGGCTTGTGTAACCTACTTTTCTTTGGTTTTAAAATAACAGCTTCTAGATTTGCATTTGTTTTTAATTCTTGGCCCTGTGACCCCTGCTCCTGTTTCACTTGATAAATTCCATCTCGCCTTCCACAGGCAACAGTTCAACCCTGAGCTTTTGCTAACTGTTTCATCAAAATGGTTTTAGGTAAGTTACCATTTCTCCAGACTGGGAACTTTGTATTGAGAAAAAGAAAAGTATCTACCAGTAATACTTTACCACTTGGATTTCCCAGTTTAAATTATGTTTATTGCTGTCTAATGTTAATTACTATCCACAATTAGGTACTATGTAGAATATAACACAAAACAGAGGCTCTGGAGATTCACCTATTTTGTCCCTGTAAACATACGTGTGTACACATGTATATATATGCATGCAGAAATCTCACAAGAATATAGAGAAAAGTCACTGTTTGAAAACAAAGAAGTGATTATGTGCATTGAGAATCACTGCCAGAAACACAAGAAGAGACATTGTTATGTTATTTGCATTAATGAGAAAAAGAACAGCTCCATAGAAAGATTCTGGATCCCTGACAATGTGCAGGTGGTTACATGACAGATAGAAATTAATATGCATATATCACACAAACACTAATTAAACACATCTTGTGTTATTTTTCAACACATGAGTTTTCATTAGTCCTATTTTTTCTTAATTACAAAAGTATGCATGCTTATTGTAACAGTTCAAGCAATATAGAAATGTATAAATTCAAACAATTGGTGGCTCTTTTCCCCAATAGTTCCATTCCTGAGGAAAACAATGTCAATAGTCTGGTATGTATCACTTTATACAAACACATAAAAAGATGTACACACAGAACTTATTATGTTTTGCTTTTTCTTTAAAATAGAAATTGAATCATACTATACATGTATTACACCAAAATTTGCTTTTTTCATTTATTAATGTACCAAAGACATTTTGTATGTGTGTGTGTTACTATACATTATATAATATATATTTATATATATATTTGAATTGTTCTTTTTAATAGCAGCATAAAAAATGATTTACTCAGGCTTCCCTGGTGGCGCAGTGGTTGAGAGTCCGCCTGCCGATGCAGGGGTCACAGGTTCATGTCCCGGTCTGGGAAGATCCCACATGCCGCGGAGTGGCTGGGCCCATGAGCCATGGCTGCTGAGCCTGCGCGTCTGGAGCCTGTGCTCCGCAACGGGAGAGGCCACAACAGTGAGAGGCCCGTGTACCAAAAAAAAAAAAAAAAAAGATTTACTCACTGTGTTAGTCTGTTAGGGTTGCCATAACAAAGTACCACAAATTGAGTAGCTTAAACAACAGAATTTTATTTTTTCACAGTCCTGGAGGCTGAAAGTCCAAGATCAAAGTACTTGCAGGGTTGGGGTCTAGTAAGACCTCTCATTATATCCTCACATGGCCTTTCCTCTGAGTACTCCTATTTCTGGTATCTCTTCCTCTTCATATAAGGACACTAATCTTATTGGATTAGGGCCCCACACTTATGACCTTATTTAACCTGAATTACCTCTTTCAAGTCCCTATCTCTACAGTCACATTGGGAGTTATGAATGTTGAAGGACACAATTCAGTTCATAATACTCACAAATTCCTCTACTGCTTGGCACATTTGGTTGGGGTTTTAATCAATTTAACTGCAATTTTCAAAACCATAATTTTTATAAAAATGGTTCACGTTCATCATACAAATATATAACACAAAAAATACAACGGATAAAGGAGAAATGCAATTACCCAAATTCCTTCATGACAGAATAATCACTGTTAATCCCTGGTAAACATCATCCTAGATAGATACATGCAAATAGATAAAAGAACAGGTGGGTAGGTAGGTAGATAAATAATTGGATAGATAGAAAGATAGGCAGTTCTACACAAAAGTACATGTACTCTATTTTCATTGAAAAATGCTAAATTTACTATTATTCAAAGTTAATGAAAAAAGAAACATGAAAATAAAGATATCAATGAAATTTGGAATGCTGTTTCTTCACATCAGGAATTAAGAGTTTCTAAAAATTTACTCAGATTTTTTACACTGTCTGAAAAACATTAAATGGCCATGGTCATTATGTTTAAGTATATATTTCAGCCTTACATGATATTTATCAATCTCCTATGAAAGAAAAAGAGAAAGTTCATGCTCTCTGACTTCCAACATTCATGTTCATTTAATGATATCATTAGATTTTCCTTATCAAAATTTATATAATTGATATCCATTTCTGAATCTATATTTCCCACATTCATTAAGATCCAAAATAAAAAGCATTCATCCATTGCTCACTAGCAATATTTTTGTTAGGGCGTCTCCAATCCTGAATTCTTTACTTGATTAACCTTTGAGAGCAGGAATTTATCTTCAAGTATGTTTATCAAGACATGCTCTGCATTCACTGAGTTCCTGCATGTCTGAGAATCTATGTCTTTTGATGAAAATTTGACTTGAGGTAAAAATTTCCGGTCACACTTTCTTTCTTTATAAATTTGTAAATATTGTTCCCATATCTCTTGGCATCCAAAAGTCTGGTGAAGAATTTTTTCCTCCTTTTTACATATCCAGTTTGCTCTGCCTTGTTACTCACATGCCTGCTTCAATGTTTACTCTTAAGATTTGTTAACTATACAAGCATATACATGTGTCAGGAAATATTTATTTTTCTCAGCTCATACTCCCTCCATAGTTTTTTTTTTAAACATCTTTATTGGAGTATAATTGCTTTACAATGGTGTGTTAGTTTCTGCTGTATAACAAAGTGAATCAGCTATAGATATACATATATTCCCATATATCCGCCCTCTTGCGTCTCCCTCCCATGCTCCCTATCTCACCTCTCTGGTGGACACAAAGCACAAAACTGATCTCTCTGTGCTATGCAACTGCTTCCCGCTAGCTATCTATTTTACGTTTGATAGTATATATATGTCCATGACACTCTCTCACTTGTCTCAGCTTACCCTTCCCCCTCCCCGTGTCCTCAAGTCCATTCTCTATGTCTGCATCTTTATTCCTGTCCTGCCCCTAGGTTCTTCAGAAACTTTTTTCTTTTTAATTTCATATATATGTGTTAGCATACAGTATTTGTTTTTCTCTTTCTGACTTACTTCACTCTGTATGACAGTCGCTAGTTCCATCCACCTCACTACAAATAACTCAGTTTTGTTTCTTTTTATGGCGGAGTAATATTCCATTGTATATATGTGCCACACCTTCTTTATCCATTCATCTGTCGATGGACACTTAGGTTGCTTCCATGTCCTGGCTATTGTAAATAGAGTCGCAATGAACATTGTGGTACATGACTCTTTTTGAATTATGGTTTTCTCAGAGTATATGCCCAATAGTGGGATTTCTGGGTCATATGGTAGTTCTATTTTTAGTTTTTTAAGGAAACTCCATACTGTTCTCCACAGTGGCTGTATCAATTTACAATCCCACCACCAGTGAAAGAAGGTTCCCTTTTCTCCACACCCTTTCCAGCATTTAAGGCTTATAGATTTTTTGATGATGGCCATTCTGACTGGTGTGAGGTGATATCTCATTGTAGATTTGATTTGCATTTCTCTAACAATTAGTGATGTTAAGCATCCTTTCATGTGTTTGTTGGCAATGTGTATATCTTCTTCAGAGAAATGTCTATTTAGGTCTTCTGCCCATTCTTGTATTGGATTGTTGCTTTTTTTGATATTGAGCTGCATGAGCTGCTTGTATATTTTGCAGATTAATCCTTTGTCAGTTGATTCGTTTGCAAATATTTTCTCCCATTCTGAGGGTTGTCCTTTCATCTTTTTTATGGTCTCCTTTGCTGTGCAAAAGCTTTTAAGTTTCATTAGGTCCCATTTGTTTATTTTTGTTTTTATTTCCATTTCTCTAGGAGGTGGGTCAAAACAGGATCTTGCTGTGATTTATGTCATAGAGTGTTCTGCCTATGTTTTCCTCTACGAATTTTATAAAGACTAGCTTTACATATAGGTCTTTAATCCATTTTGAGTTTATTTTTGTGTATGGTGTTAGGGAGTGTTCTAATTTCATTCTTTTACAATTAGCTGTCCAGTTTTCCATGCATCACTTGTAGAAGAGGCTGTCTTTTCTCCATTGTATATTCTTGCCTCCTTTATCAAAGATAAGGTGACTATATGTGTGTGGGTTTATCTCTGGGCTTTCTATCCTCTTCCATTGATCTATATTTCTATTTTTGTGCCTGTACCATACTGTCTTGATTACTTTAGCTTTGTTGTATAGTCTGAAGACATGGAGCCTGATTCCTCCAGCTCTGCTTTGTTTTCTCAAAATTGCTTTAGCTATTCGAGGTCTTTTGTGTTTCCATACAAATTGTGAAATTTTTGTTCTAGTTTTGTGAAAAAATGCCATTGGTAGTTTGATAGGGATTGCACTGAATCTGTAGGTTGCCTTGGGTAGTAAAGTCATTTTCACAATGTTGATTCTTCCAATCCAAGAACATGGTATATCTCTCCATCTGTTTGTATCATCCTTAATTTCTTTCATCAGTGTCTTATAGTTTTCTGCACACAGGTCTTTTGTCTTGCTAGGTAGGTTTATTCCTAGGTATTTTATTCTTTTTATTGCAATGATAAATGGGAGTGTTTCCTTAATTTCTCTTTCAGATTTTTCATCATTAGTGTAGAGGAATGCAAGAGATTTCTGTGCATTAATTTTGTACCCTGCTACTTTACCAAATTCATTGATTAGCTCTAGTAGTTTTCTGGTAGCATTTTTAGGACTCTCTCTATATAGTATCATGTCATCTGTAAACAGTGACAGTTTTACTTCTTTGCCAATTTGGATTCCTTTTATTTCGTTTTCTTCTCTGATTGCTGTGGCTAAAACTTCCAAAACAGTGTTGAATAATAGTGGTGAGAGTGGACAACCTTCTCTTGTTCCTGAACTTAGTGGAAATGCTTTCAGTTTTTCACCATTGAGAAGCATGTTGGCTGTGGGTTTGTCATATATGGCCTTTATTATGTTGAGGTAAGTTCCCTCTATGCCTACTTTCTCGAGGGTCTTTTTTATCATAAGTGGGTGTTGAATTTTTTCAAAAGCTTTTTCTGCATCTATTGAGATTATCATATGGTTTTTCTCCTTCAATTTGTTAATATGGTGTATCACATTGATTGTTTTGCATATATTGGATAATCCTTACATTTCTGGGATAAGTCCCACTTGATTATGGTGCATGATCCTTTTCATGTGCTGTTGGATTCTTTTTGCTAGTATTCTGTTGAGGACTTTTGCATCCATGTTCATCAGTGATATTGGCCTCTTGTTTTCTTTTTTTTTGTGACATCTTTGTCTGGTTTTAGTATCAGGTGATGGTGGCCTCGTAGAATGAGTTCGGGTGTGTTCCTCTCTCTGCTATATTTTGGAAGAGTTTGAGAAGGATGGTTGTTAGCTCTTCTCTAAATGTTTGATAGAATTTGTCTGTGAAGCCATGTGGTCCTGGGCTTTTGTTTGTTGGAAGCTTTTTAATCACAGTCTCAATTTCAGTTCTTGTGATTGGCCTGTTTATATTTTCTATTTCTTCCTGGTTCAGTCTCAGAAGGTTGTGCTTTTCTAAGAATTTGTCCATTTCTTCTGGGTTGTCCATTTTATTGGCATATAGTTGCTTCTAATAATCTCTCATGATCCTTTGTATTTCTGCACAGAAGTCAGTTGTTACTTCTCCTTTTTCATTTCTAATTCTATTGATTTGAGTCTTCTCCCTTTTTTTCTTGTTGAGTCTGGCTCACAGTTTATCAATTTTGTTTATCTTCTCAAAGAACCAGCTTTTATTTTTATTGATCTTTGCTATCATTTCCTTCATTTCTTTTTCATTTTTTTCTGATTTGCTCTTTATGATTTCTTTCCTTCTGCTAAATTTGGGGGTTTTTTGTTCTTCTTTCTCTAATTGCTTTAGGTGTAAGGTTTATTTGAGATGTTGCTTGTTTCTTGAGGTAGGACTGTATTGCTATAAACTTCCCTCTTAGAACTGCTTTTGCTGTATCCCATAGGTTTTGGGTTGCCGTGTTTTCATTGTCATTTATTTCTAGGCATTTTTTGATTTCCTCTTTTTTCCTTCAGTGATGTCTTGGTTATTAAGTAGTGTGTTGGTTGGCCTCCGTGTGTTTGTATTTTTTACAAATTTTTTCCTGTAATTGATACCTAGTCTCATAGCATTGTGGTTGGAAAAGATACTTGATTTGATTTCAATTTTCTTAAATTTACTAAGCTTGATTTGTGACCCAAGATATGACCTATCCTGGAGAATGTTCTATGAGCACTTGAGATGAAAGTGTATTGTGTTGTTTTTGGATGGAATGTCCTATAAACATCAATTAAGTCCATTGTGTTTAATAGGTCATTTAAAGCTTGTGTCTCCTTATTAATTTTCCTTTTGGATGATCTGTCCATTGGTGAAAGTGGGGTTTTAAAGTCCCCTACTATGATTGTGTTACTGTTGATTTCCCCTTTTATGGCTGTTAGTATTTGCCTTATATATTGAGGTGCTCCTACTTTGGGTACATAAATATTTGCAATGGTTTTATCTTCTTCTTGGATTGATCCATAGATCATTATGTAGTGCCCTTCTTTGTCTCTTGTAAAAGTCTTTAGTTTAAAGTCTATTTTGTCTGATATGAGAATTGCTACTCTAGCTTTCTTTTTATTTCTATTTGCATGGAATATCTTTTTCCATCCCCTCACTTTAAGTCTGTATGTGTCCCTAGGTCTGAAGTGGGCCTCTTGTTGACAGCATATATATGGGTCTTGTTTTTTTGTCCATTCAGCTGGTCTATGTCTTTTGGTTGGGACATTTAATCCATTTACATTTAAGGTAGTTATCAATATGTATTTCCTATTATCATTTTCTTAATTGTTTTGGGTGTGTTTTTGTAGGTCTTTTCCTTCTCTTGTATTTCCTAGGTAGAGACATTCCTTTGGCATTTGTTGTAAAGCTGGTTTGGTGGTGCTGAATTCTCTTAACTTTTGCTGTCTGTAAAGGTTTTAATTTCTCCGTTCAATATGAATGAGATCCTTGCTGGGTAGAGTAATCCTGATTGTAGGTTTTTCCCTTTCTTCACTTTAAATATGTCTTGCCACTCCCTTCTGGCTTGCAGAGTTTCTGCTGAAAGATCAGCTGTTAACCTTATGGGGATTGCCTTGTATGTTATTTGTTGCTTTTCCCTTGCTGCTTTTAATATTTTTTCTTTGCATTTCCCTTTTGATAGTTTGATTAATATGTGTCTTTGCGTGTGTCTCATTGGATTTATCCTGTATGGGACTCTCTGTGCTTCTTGGACTTGATTGAATATTTCATTTCCTTTCCTTTCAACTATAATCTCTTCAAATATTTTCTCAGTCCCTTTCTTTTTCTGTTCTTCTTCTGGGACCCCTATAATTCGAATATTTGTTCATTTAATGTTGTCCCAGAGGTCTCTGATACTGTCCTCAATTCTTTTCTCTTTTTTCTTTATTCTGCTCTGTGGTAGTTTTTCCACTATTTTATCTTCCAGGTCACTTATCTGTTCTTCTGCCTCAGTTATTCTGTTATTGATTCCTTCTAGAGAATTTTTAATTTCATTTATGTGTTGTTCATCATTGTTTGTTTGCTCTTTAGTTCTTCTAGGTCCTTGTTAAACGTTTCTTTTATTTTCTCCATTCTATTTCCGAGATTTTTGATCATCTTTACTATCATTACTCTGAATTCTTTTTCAGGTAGACTGCCTATTTCCTCTTCATTTGTTTGTTCTGGTGGGTTTTTACCTTGTTCCTTCATCTGCTGTGTATTTTTCTGTCTTCTCATTTTCCTTAACTTACTGTGTTTGGGATCCCCTTTTCGCAGGCTGCAGGTTTGTAGTTCCCGTTGTTTTTGGTGTCTGCCCCCAGTGGGTAAGATTGGTTTAGTGGGTTGTATATGCTTCCTGGTGGAGGGGACTGGTGCCTGTGTTCTGGTGGATGAGGCTGGATCTTGTCTTCCTGGTGGGCAGGACCACGTCCGGAGGTGTGTTTTGGGGTGTCTGTGAACTTATGATTTTAGGCAGCCTCTCTGCTAATGGGTGGGGTTTGTTCCTGTCTTGCTATTTGTTTGGCATAGGGTGTCTAGGACTGTAACTTGCTGGTTGTTGAGTGGATCTGGTCTTAGTGTTGGGATGGAGATCTCTGGGAGAGCTTTCGCCATTTGATAGTACATGGGGCTGGGAGGTGTCTGGTCAACCAATGTCCTGAACTCAGCTCTCTCACATCAGAGGCACAGGTCTGACATGTGGCTGGAGCACCAAGACCCTGTCAGCCACACAGATTCTGTCCTAAAAGAATAAGTTCAGGGAGGCAGTGGAGCACTTGGCCCATAGAGTTTTCTCTTGCTGTCACCCGACTCCTGATAAACACATCTCGTTCTACAAGAATGAAGTCACTAGCGTCTGTAGTCACTGTCCTTCAACACACTCTGAAAGAGTTTCAGGGCAGAGATCAGGAATGAGACACTCTGTGCTCTGGGAAAACCTCACAGCTCAAAGGCATGACAGCTCTGGGAATTTCTTCCCCGTGGAGCTTCACCATTAACTGTTTGCTGCATCACCAAGGGAGTCCCGGAGGCAACGGGCACTAAGGCAGTGGAGGTGGGGCCTGCGGCAGAGGGCACTGCAGATTCCGGCCCTGGGAGAGCAGACCCCAGACTCCGTGTGCACCCTCCAGTTCCACCTGGCTCCACTGACAGCCCTCGGACAACGTGCTTTGAAAATTAAAAATAAGAGTTTTCAGTGGGGGAAGTGTTCTCAGCCATCAGAAGGTTTTCGCAAACTCTCTCTTTGCATAGCTCCCTACAACCTTCGAGAGATATGGAGTATAAATTTGTCTGTTGGACATGAGTGAACTGGAGGAAAAGAATGCAAACAGATTAATCAGGAACCTTCTGCATTATCGTACACATAAGAAGAGAAGAATTGAAATTTCATAATGGCAGTAAACATGGAAAGGAAGGGAGAAACAATCTGGAGAAGAAATTATTATTTTCTTGTCTGAGATAAATTTTAAGAATCTAATAAAGGATTTTATAGGGATATTTATTTATATTTTTGACTTTGAGTTTTTTCTTTTGCATGGCTCACTTTATTTCACATTCTCCAAATGGATCCTTCATTTGATATTTCTCTGACAAAAATTTAATAAAAGTCAAGTCCTTTTAAATAGATAGTCTTATGTAAATAAGGAGTTCACTATTAAAGGAGAGGGACCAGTTGTCATTATCTTTGTTATACTTTGCTCAAAAGAATAGCTTGTTCTCTTACCTCCTTGTTGCCTCTAAAAACGCTAGTGTGTGTGTGTGTGTGTGTGTGTGTGTGTGTGTGTGTGTGTCAGCCCTGGGGGTCACAGTTGAAAGTTCCAAGCTTCTAATCATGGCTTGGTCTTTCTGGTGATCAACCCCCATCCAGGAGCCTACCAAGGATCACCTCATTAGAACAAAAAACACTCCCATCACCCAGAAAATTCCAAAGGATTTAGGAACTCTTTGTCAGACACCGGGGTCAAAGACCAAATATTTGAACAAAATGTTCTCCTAGTGTTCTTATCACTTAAGAAATTACAAGGGTTTTAGGAGCTCTGTGCAAGGGACCAGGGGTAGAGACCAATATATATATTTCCTATTATTTCACAGGATCCTCTATATTCAGTTACTGTGCGTTTTCTCTAATAATTCTCTGCATATTTTAAAATAAGCTTTTTATTTTAGAACAGTTTTAGATTTATAGAAAAATTATGAAAGTACCAAGAGTTCTCATGTAGCCCATACACCCAGTTTCAACTATGATTAGCATCTAATATTGGTATGGTACATTTGTCACAACTAATGAATAAGTAGTGATCCATTATTATTAACCAAAGTCCATACTTGATTCAGATTTCCTTATTTGTTACCTAAAGTCCTCTTTATGTTTTGGGATCCCATCCTGGACACCACATTACCTGTAGTTGTCCTGTCTCCTTAGGCTCCTCTTGGCTATGACAGTTTCTTACTTTTTTTTTTTTTTTTTTGCGGTACGCGGGCCTCTCACTGTTGTGGCCTCTCTCATTGCGGAGCACAGGCTCCGGACGCGCAGGCTCAGCGGCCATGGCTCACGGGCCCAGCCGCTCCGCGGCATGTGGGATCTTCCCGGACCGGGGCACGAACCCGTGTCCCCTGCATCGGCAGGCAGACTCTCAACCACTGTGCCACCAGGGAAACCCTCTTACTTGTTTTTGATGAGCTTGACAGTTTTGAAGAGCACTGGTCAGGTATTTTGCAGAATGTTCCCAGTTGAGATTTGTCTGATATTTTTCTCATGATTAGATTGGAGTTAAGACTGGAGAGGAAAGTTCCATTTTCATCACACTATATCAGGAACATATACTATCAACATGACTTATCACTGTTGATATCATTTGATCACCTGGCTGAGGTAGTGCTTGCCAGATTTCTCCAAGTAAAGTTATTTTTCCCTTCCTCTCATACTGTCTTCTCTGGGAGGAAGTCATTATGTACAGGCCGCAATTAAGGAGTAAGGACTTATTCCCCACCTCCCTGAGGGCCAAGTATCTACATAAATTATTTGGAATTCTTCTGCACAGGAGATTTTTCTATGTCCCCTATTTATTTTTTCAAGCATTTATTTATATCAGTATGGACTCATGGACATTTATACTTTAGGTTATGACTATACATTTTGTTTTTCTTAGTTAATTTTTTATTGGAATATAGTTGATTTACAATGTTGTGTTAATTTCTGCTGCACACCAAAGTGAATCAGTTATACATATGCATATATCCACCCTTTTTTAGATGATTTTCCCATATAGGTCATGACAGAGTATTGAGTAGAATTCCCTGTGTGATTCAGTAGGTTCTTATTAATTATCTATTTATATATAGTAGTGTGTATATGTCAATCCCAATCTCCCAATTTATCCCTCCCCCCTTTCCTCACTGGTAACCATAAGATTGTTTTCTACATCTGTGACTCTACTTCTGTTTTGTAAATAAGTTCATTGGTGCCATTTTTTTTAGATTCCACATATGAGCGATATCATATGATACTTGTCTTCTCTGTCTGACTTACTTCACTCAGTATGACAATCTCTAGGTCCATCCATGTTGCTGCAAATGGCATTATTTCATTCATTTTTAATGGCTGAGTAGTATTCCATTGTATGTTTGTACCACATCTTTATCCATTCATCTGTCAATGGACATTTAGGTTGCTATGCATTTTGAATCAAGCCAGCTGTTTTGCCCATGAGTCCTACATCATTCAGATTGAAGACCCTTGTCCCTTCTAGAAAATCTCAACTTACATATGACTCTAGGAGAAAAACTTGAACAACTCAGAAAGCAGCATATTACCCTAAAGGAAAACCCAGTCAGGGAGGGCAGATGAAGTTGAGGGACTTGTTATTTATGTGGGTGCTTGGCATCAAATTATTATTTGCCCCCATGGACTTTGTTGCTTCAGCTATAAAAACAATTGCTTTGTATTCTAATATAAAGTATTAGAATTTGCTATTTGGTATTTCTTTTGAGTAAGTGATTCCATTTTTAGAAAGTTCACTGTATTCTGTAATGATTTTTGTGCTTATATTTTCCCAAGGGAACATTTGCCCCAGCTCTATAAAGAAAATGTTCAGTTCTTAGGAGAGTGAGACATAACAGCATTCAAAAGTACATCCATAGATACGCTAGTAGTAATGTTCACATTTATGCACCCACAATTATTTTGAATTTTTGTGCACGTATAAGAAATATGCTAGGCAAGGGCTTCTTTAGGCTTCCAATGGCATATGTTTAGAGTCCTGTTACCCTTAAAATAAAAGATACTCTTGGTATTTATTCTTAAGTATACCACATTGTGTTGATGTGTATGGCTATCTGCCAGGCTACTAGAAAAAAAAAGTGCCAAGAGTTAAATTAATAGCTTTGTCATTGTTGAATTTATAACAATGAATTTATTTGCTTAATGCTTGTAGAGTACCTGGGTTAATTAGGGTCTAGTAACCTTAATTCTGGTAGAAGAGGTACCTAAGGCTATACCAGGGAAGTGGGCATAGCATCGGAAGGCAGTAGCACACCCAGGGCAGCCACGCCTGCTGCCCTTGCCTTTCATTCTTGACTTTCTGGATGCTCAAGTGTACCATCCTGCCTTTCCTCTCCATCCAGTACCTGTCCTCATCTCTGACATTAAGCTCTTGGCTACTATCTTGGCTACTACTCCACTTCTTTATGAAGGTAACATCTTTAGGGACTACGGTGAGAATATAAAGATCGGCCAGGGAGCATCTTCCTTCATGCCTCCCACATCCCAACCTGTCTAAGCTGTGTGGGTGTAATCCACACAGGGCCCTCTTAATCTGACCTAGTATTACTGTTCATACTAATGAACCAAAGGTTGGCCCATCATATCTTTTGTTCATCATTATCGTACCTGCAAAAAACGGATTTCTGGGAACAGCTCACGCCACAAGCTTTATTAGGTGATCCGATTCAGACTTTTCTCTCTCTCTTTTGTTTACTGTCGTTCTGTGGACTTGGCTCTGATCTCTCTCTCTCCCTCTCTCTCTCTCACACACACACAAACACACACACACACACACATTCTTCCTTGGTTCACTAGGATGTGATCTTCAATAACAATGTTGATGGAAGTGGAAAAAAAAAATGGAAAGAAATGGAGTGAACTGGCACATGTGCTCATTCTTCTCATCCCTCAGCCTGGGAACTGGTTTCTCAGGTAACCTCTCTGGTCTTGGGCCCATTTCTTCCAACTCAAGTATTTTGGAAATTAAACTCAATCTTCCTTTATTCTTCATTCACTAAAAGACTCTCTAAAACAAATATAGACCTTTATCTTTCCCTACCAGATTTCAAAAAGTGAAAGTAGAGAGGTGAGAGGAACAGAGGAGAAAGTCTATCAAGTCTAAAAAACTTTATCAAGAAGACAACAAAAGCCTTCTAAAAGTTAAGTACAAGAAACCTTTATAAAACACCTGTATGTGACTGTCAATGTTTGCCATGGAGTTTATGAAGATGAACAAAACATAGAATTTACTTTCAAGGTGCTCCTGGTCTACTGGGAGAGATGGTCCCATAAAACTAAAACACAAGTACTCATATTAAGGGGTGTAGCTTGAAGAACGTATGTGATTCTGTAGAAATTCATCGGTCTGAAGCAAAAATTCTTTGTCCAACTGCCAGGGCTGCGTGTGTATTTGTGTGTTTTCAGGAAAAAGAGACCACAAAGTATCATGGAAAAAAATTGGGGTTTTGGTTTGAATCTTAGCTTTGCTATAATCTGTAACTGTGGGAAAGTTACTTAAATTTTCTTAACTTTCATTTTCTTATATGTGAAATTAGGATATAATACCCCATTTACATCTTACATAGTTATTACAAAAATATAAACAAATCATCTAAAACCATTTCTGAGACAAAGTTGGAGCTTCACACATATTTGTTCAATTTAAAGGGATCATTTAAGTTAATGCTCAAGATGAATTTTCTCATAGAAACATTGATATATTTTGTGGTTGGTTAAAAAGGACAATTACTATGGCATATGTATCCCCATTAACTATGTCTTACATAGGCTTATAGAATGGATTAAGTACAATTAAAACTATTTTAACATTTTAGAAGGTTACTGTGTGTCCAATTTCTAAACACGCAACTTAGAAATAAGTTTTTGAAAAATAAAATATCTCTGACTTGCATATATTTAAAGATTGCCTTGAAGTGTGATGTCTTCCTTTCTGGCAATATTATCTCTTTCAAAAGAAATTGGTTCTACATTTTTTTAAAAGACATATAGTCCATAGAAAAATAGGGAAAAAAGTCTGTTGAAAGTTTCAGAAGATTAAATTAATTCTTACTATAGGATATTACTAAGCCTTCAAACTAGAAGCATATATTTTTAAATTTTTATAATTAATTATTCCTTCTATAACCCTAGTGCCAGACACCAATTCTCAATTTAAATGTGAAATTGGTGCTGTTATCATTCCTATTTTACAGATGAGAAAACTGAGACCCATAGAGGTTAACTTGCCCTAAGAATCAATGCTATTTAGTAAAAGATTTGAGATGCTAAACTCAAGTAAGTTATCAGAGTTTATGTTGTTCATCACTACAGTGAATAGCCCAGAAGATGGAAAGTTTGAATTACAGTTGCTGCTCTCTCATTATTTTCTAGAACCTTGTACATACAACAAAAGAAGAAGATGGGATAAAATGTATTTGTTTCTTCAAGTTTATAATTTTGTTAGCTTTATAAAACAAATGATAGGATAGATACTTTCCACCAAGAATTGTGTTTAGAAAATTATCTATAATATGAGCAAAATATGTAGATTATATTTAGTTTTTCAGCCTGCACCTCAGGCTCCTTGTTGGTATTCTGTACCCAATGATTAGACTGGTTGACCAGTTTGTTACTTAAGATCTGGCACCAAGACTTACTTCTTTTTGCTTCCCACACCTAGCACAATTCTTGAGCTATTATAGACATTTATTCTATAACACATTTAATGTGCCTTATAAATAGAAGATGGACAATAAGTATAGGCTTAAGTTAAAAAACCCGGCAAAGCGCAAAGCATCCTATAAGCTGTATCACTTTCTGCCAGAACCTGGCCCTTCCACCTTACCTTGTGCCATCTGCTGGCACTGTTCCCTTCACAAACCACCAACCTGCCTTTGCTCTTCTCAGACAGCCTGTGTATTAGTTTCTTTTTGATGTCATAACAAATTACCACCAACTTCGTGGCTTGAAACAACAAAACTTTATTACCTTACAGTTCCCTGGTTGGGAAGTCCGAAATGGGTCTCACTGGGCTAAAGTCAAGATGTTGGCAGAACTCTGTTCCTCTTGGAAACTGTGGCAGAGAATCCAACTCTCTGCCTTTTGCAGCTTCTAAAGGCGGCTCACATACCTTGGTGCTTGGCCCCTTTCCTCCATCTTCGAAGCCAACAACCACATCACTCTGACTTTGCTTCTGTTATCACATCTCCTCTGATTCTGACTCTGCCTGGCTCTTCCCCTTTGAGTGACTCTTGTAATGAGGATGTGTGAGGACCACTGCCTCAGAGATAGAAGGTAATTTCTTTTATATCTAGGTGGAGTTTTCAGGAGTCCAGGGGAAAATTGATGACTAAAGAGACACATTTGGGGAGTCATCAGCAAGCAAATGACAACTGAAGCCATGACAAAGATATTACTTAAACCCAGGAATTTATACACTAACATTGAGTATGCCCACATACTCTAGAACTGATACTTTTTGTACACTATAGTACTTCTTGAAAAAGGCTGACTACAGCCTGAAATGATGGTCCTGTCTATTATTCATCTATGCTGATTTTTCTTTTCTCCAGGAATAATTTAGTGTGGAGAAAAGAAACACTGGGCAGAAAGAAGTGAAGGACGAGGCATAAGAAGGAAAACTTAGACTATTCTGTGTACATTTCTAATCTTTGATGATGCCTGTGTAGAGAGAAACTTTTACTTTGTCCACTAAATCATTTCCAGCATTAAAATAAATACCTGGCAGGTAGTGGCCTGTTTATGCACTTTCCCAAATCCTTGTGACCCTATGCTCCAGTATCCCAAAAAGAAAATAAATTAACTGCCTCCTAAATGCAAAGAGGGAGAATTTAACACTTTGCTTTATCCCTCTATCAGGCTATAAGTATATTTTAAGCTTGTGAGCATCTAAAGGTCAGAGATGGCCTTTCATTCTTATCTGTATTTTACAGTCACCCTAGCCTTCCACTTTGCACACAGCAATGGTATCGTGTGCCTGAATGAATGAATTGATAGTTTTTATCTGGATGCTGTGTAACCACTAGTTTGTTACCCTGATAGATAAATAATTCCCTTTTTGTGGATTTTTAACTTTTCTGGGTTTTTTTCACAAACAATATAATCTTCCATATCATTAAAAAAATTCCTTTTTAGTCTTATATTCTGCCATTTAGATAGTCTCTCCTCCCATGTGTCTTACTTTCTTATAAAGATAAATAGTAACTGAATACCTATGTGCCTGGGTCTTCATTCCCAAATATTAGCATCTCCTATTCACTTCTCAGTCTCTTATGTTCCACCATTCCTTGGTCCAAGTCTCAATTATTTTTTAAAAAATAATTTCTTCTGGCCTTCCCTGGTGGCGCAGTGGTTGGGAGTCCGCCTGCCAATGCAGGGGACACGGGTTCGTGCCCCGGTCCGGGAAGATCCCACATGCCGCGGAGCGGCTGGGCCCGTGAGCCATGGCCGCTGAGCCTGCGCGTCCGGAGCCTGTGCTCCTCAACGGGAGAGGCCACAACAATGAGAGGCCCGCGTACCGCAAAAAAAAAAAGAAAGAATTTCTTCTTCCTCTTTCATATTGATTATATTCTTTCTTCAATTCTTTCTTTTTCAGTTTTTTGTTATTTATTTTATGAAATGCAAATTTATGGCATTAACTCAAAAAATCAAAATTTTATTTTATCAAAGTTATATTTATATATAGGTTAAGAAAAGAAAAATAGTTTTAAAGGTCTTATAATGTAAAACAGTGTTTTTCTATGTCCCTCCAGATCCTGGATATTTACTGCTCGTCAGAGGCAACCACTGTTGACTATTTTAGATGTTTCCTTTGATATTTTTCTTTATATTTCCAAACGATATGCATATTTGTTTATATGGCCATTTAATTTTTTAAAGTTTTTGATATCATCTTTTGGGTCTCCAACTCTGAAAAATGAGGGATTAACTCTCTTATCCCATTTACACTCATATTTTCTCAACTATCATCTTCCGAAAAGTTACATGACAAATTTTATTATATGAATATTTGTGTTTACATTGAGTACCTAAATATTATTTACAGCTGATACGAGAGGTGTATTCTGATTGTATACCCTTAGCAATGTATCTTATTTTTTCTTGGAGTTAATAATTGCCTCTCGTTTTGGCTCGCTTACTGTTTTGTGTTCTACTCACTAATTTAATACCACACTTCCTGCCAGAAATTTAAATCTTCTTTCAAGATCTTCAAACAACTCAGGAAATCTTTCAGTTGCATTATTTTTCTTAAAAGACATACATCTCAGAGCCCTCAGTCCTTCTGTTCTAATTTGTACTGGTTATTCTCTAGGCTGC
This sequence comes from Delphinapterus leucas, assembly GCF_059928025.1. NCBI lineage: Eukaryota > Metazoa > Chordata > Mammalia > Artiodactyla > Monodontidae > Delphinapterus > Delphinapterus leucas. Next base: position 23,093,559 of record NC_143129.1, read on the forward strand.
CTGGGAAGGAAAGTGTTAACAGCCAGTTTTTCATTTCCCTCCTAGGGACACCTAAGGCAAGCCTGACCTTTGTCAGGTCAGAAAGACCTTGAAATAATGCCTGAAATATAAATGTAGCTAAAAGATATATGAGGGTTCTTCAAGAACCACCATATATATTGATTATCAATATAGGAATGCTTTCAACAGGATATACCCAGAATTTTTATTCTAAATAAACCTGCAATTTATAAATTAATGGGCTACAGCTGCATTGAGGAATGGAAATTAATGTAATCACGTAATCAAAATACGACTTTGTGATAAACAAGGTTTATAAACGGAGAAGACCCTGAAACCTGGCAGCTTGTCTGTGCTCAGAAGTTCCTTGTTACTATAAAACCAAAATGGAAAAGGAGCACAGGAATTTGTGTCTCAAAGATTTAGGGACTCCCAGATAAGGATACGATAAACCCCGTGAGCCCCTTTTTGGTGTTCCTTGCCAATCATTACTAATACTTGTTGCTGGGTAGCGCTCATGTTTCCTCTGAGTCTCATTAGCAATTCAGTTCTTTTTGATCACACACTGTTACACAGCCACTATCCTGTTCATTCTGTCAATGGGAATTCTCCTCATCTTTCTGTTGTGCTGAATTCCAGTTTCCTGATTCTTGTGTCTTTCTCTTGCTGATTACTCCCTCATTCTGGAAATAGATTTCCTGGGCTTGAGTCTTGCTAGGTTCACTTAATAGGTGTTTGATCTTGGGCATACTTCTTAATTTCTCTAGTCTCAAATTCCCTTATGTGTAAAATGGGGATAGTCATATTTTCTATCATAATAGACAGGTTGTGATAAATAAATGAAATATGTAAAGCATTGAGAAAAGTGCATGGAAAAATCGACCTGTATAAGTGGTGGCTATTATTATTATTGATGGCACATATCCTGGAAAAAGGTATGTGGGAGGGCCATTTTTTAAACCATCATACTGAAAACTTTATTCTTACTTCCTACTTGACATGGTGATTTAATGGAGTAGGGAACTGCAAGCTGGAAAATATTTTCCCTCAGGTTTTTGAAGGTGTTTCTCCATTATTTCTAATTTCTGTTGATGCTTTTGAGAAGACTGAACCCATTTTGAACCTAAAATTCTTCATGAAAACTTTTTTTAAAAAATTTCTCTAGATATAGTAAAAAGTCTCTTTGTGTGCAGTGTTAGTGAATTTTGCAATGGTGTACCTTACTATGAATTTTTCTCTTTCATCTTTTGAGCATTTGGACAGAATTTTTTAATCTAGAACTTCATATTCTTCAATTTTAGAAAAATGTTTTGAATTATTCTTGAATTATTCCTGCTTCTCTTTTTGAATATTTCTTAAATTTGAATTAGTCGTATATTGGCTTCCTAAACTGATCTCATTTTCTTCTTGGCCTTTTGTATTTTTCATCTGTTGTTTTCCTTTCTTAGAGTTCTACTTTAATTTCTTCATCTTTTTTACAATTTTTATTTCTCCTAATATATTTTTAATTTCCATGGGCTCCTTTTTAATTCTCTGAATGTTTTCTTAATTGCATCCTGTTCTTGCCTCATAGTTGCATAAGAAGTATGTGTTTGTATATATGTGTATTTGTGTGTATATAATAAAATCCTCTGTATAAATACCTACACAAACATAGTTCTTCAGGTTAAATGTTCTCCTCAAATATCTAATAATCTTTGGCCATCCATGTATATTTAAGAGGTAGGTGCTAAAAAACCAATTGGAACCTATGGCAATCAACCAATTGTGAGGATGGTAGCACCTCTGGTTTGGAAGTGGTTGGAAGAGGGCCTGCAGGAGCTTCTGAGATGCTGTTAATGCTTTATTATTTTTCGACCTGAGTGATAGTTGTATTAGTTTTTCCTTTGTTATAACTGCAAACTCATTTTGTGTTTTTTTTTTCTGTATTATATTTCAATATTAAAAAACAAACAAACAAACAAAAAACTTCTACCTGTTCTGGGTTTTGACCTCCCACTTTTCCCAGACTTCCATGATTCCATTCACAGTGTTCACTCCAGATTCCAGTCCTTTAGCTTGATCGCTCCAGAATCTCTGATTTGATGCTTCAACTTCCTTAGGCAGGGCTCCACATAAGTGAACCATGGTGCCATAAGTTCATCTTGACCAAAATAGAACCTATTATTTTACTTTTCCACTGCAAAAGATTAACAGATATTTCACTTTTTCAACTCCCACATTTCTTCCCATTTTAATCCATTACCGAACCCTATTAATTTGGCCGTCATGATTTCTGGAAATTTTGATTTCTTTCTTGCTATTTCTATTGTTCTGTCTTAGATCTGGGCAATCAAAATGGCCTCCTAACCTTCCAGACTATTCTAAATATATCTATCATGTCTTGATTACTTTAACTTTATCATTATGGGTAGAATCAAATCCAAACATCCTGATAAACTGAGATCCTTTAGGATTTCACCCTAGTACACTTTTCTGATCTTATATTTTATGATACCTCTCTTAACTGACCCACAAGCTAGCTCTCACCATAGAACTTCTGTATCCACTGTAGTGGGTGTAACATTTACCCTCTGTTTTCCTAGTTGACTTCTGTTTTTCCTTCAGAGTATACCCCAGTTGTCTAGGTCAGTTTTTTTGTTTTTTCAGTTTGTTTGTGTAGTTTTGTTTTGTTTTGTTTTGTTTTGTGTTGAGGCAGGTTCTCCTAGAGATGGTTATTTCCTTTCCTTGAGAATACCTGTCTCCATTTGCCTTTTGAATACTCTGATTGTTGATACTCTGTTGGGGGTGAGGATTGAAGAGACAGTGATTACTGTTAAGTTATGATAACATTCCTCTAGCAGTAAATTTTTCTTCAGAGAAACAAGGTTTGTTGAACAACAAGGAGATACCTTACATTTAAACTTCAGATTTATGGGAGGGGGAAGGGTAAGCTGGGACAAAGTGAGAGAGTGGCATTGACATATATACACTACCAAATGTAAAATAGAGAGATAGTGGGAAGCAGCCGCATAGCACAGGGAGATCAGCTCTGTGCTTTGTGACCACCTAGAGCGGGTGGGATAGGGAAGGTGGGAGGGAGATGCAAGAAGGAGGAGATATGGGAATATATGTATATGTATAGCTGATTCACTGCGTTATATAGTAGAAACTAACACACCATTGTAAAGCAATTATACTCCAATAAAGATGTTAAAAAAAAAAAACAAAAAACTTCAGATTTATAAGTATCAGTGGCTAAAGAAGAGCGGTTGAAGAGAATGGCAAGTAACTAGTAAATGCTGTGATTAGAAATCCCCAGCTGGTTGTAGCCTTTTAAAGTGATGTAAAAACTCAGCATCTAAATCGTATGGCTAAGAAATTACCATGAAAAAAATCTTCTGATGTCAAATCAAAAATACTCATACCTGAGTGGGATGAAAGTTTCTGAGAGAATAATCAAAACATGACTGGAAAATTCCATACCACAAACTTGGTGTCATGATGCCTTTACAATTCTTTATAACTATAAACCATTTAATGTTGTCCAATAAAAGCTCAGAAAAGGCTGAATAACATGCAATTTTCTTTGGCAAAAATAAAAGCCTGGTTTAAACACAGTGAAAAGGTTTGTATGGGTTCAAAAGGGGTGACAAAGACACTGTTTTTTGCTATCATTGGCCTGCTGTCAACTCTTGTGTCCAAAACAAATGAATCTGTATGGAAGTAGTTAAAAGACTGAAGTGAACTAGTCCAATTCCTTTTAAGATATTATTGCTACACTATCCTCCCCCATTTGAAATCTGTGTTGGGAGATAGAGACCACTTCAACTCAATGAGTCACTTCTACTTCCTAGCCAGAACAATTAAACTTCTTGTATAAAACATGACCTGAAGCCTGCCCTTCACCACATCATCCCACCTCAGAAGTCCCAGGGGTCATCTCTGACATTTAACAGCTCGCAAATTCAATTTCTTAGCTGATGAGGCCAACTTCATGCTTCTACAAATGAATATTAGGTTATTGCAAATTTTCTTCTTCAACATTTTAGGTAATATATAAAATGTGTTGTCAGTTCGACTGCCAGCCTGAATAACATTACACACGCCTCTTTATCATGATGGAGATAGTATTTGTAAGTCAGCTGCATGGAGAATGAGAAAAATCTTCCATCCTCCACTCCGCCTTCTACATCCATCGACTCCCAAGGAAAGAAAGAAAGAAAGGAAAAAAGGAAGAAACACATAGCCCAATAAGTACAGCTGTATGGTCAATCTAGCCAGTATTCCTGCACTATCTTACCAGTTACTGAAACAGTTAATGCATTTTGCAAATTTGTTGCTTCTTTATTGTTAGCAGCTGAGCAGCTTTTTCCCTGCTTCTCTCAATTGTTATTGATCTTGTGCCATAGTTTGCCTGCAGTCCCCTAACAGCATTAGCTCATTTTTACTCCAGTTTTGCAGATTAGCTCATCTGGGTTATGTTCTTTGGTATGTTGGTGTTGAGTGTTGAATACATCTTAATTTTTCATTTGTAAAGGCATTCTCAAGCATAACAGGTATTTAGTGAGTTTGATCTTCTGTTTTACCTTCATACCAGAAGGGACTCCCAGATTTTCATTTATTCATTTTTTGATATCTATAGCAGATGGATTTATATGGAAAGGGAGAGGGGGTTGTATATTACTTTCCTTTATTTCTCAATTGTTTCTGAAGGCCATTCTCTCCTGGAATGTATAGTTGACATTATTGTAATGAAGGTTCTATTTCCATCCAGTTTCCATGGAAACAATGCAGCTTCCTACCCCCAACCCATACCAATATACACAGTGTTTATGTAGTCTCATTGCAATTTTAGTTGCCACTCCTTTTTCCCACTTATCTCAGTTTTAGATCTCAGAGTAAATAAGAAGTCTAGTGCCATCCTGTTTTTGAGCTTTTTCTTTTAGGTACTTGAAGCATCATCTCTAGATTTCTATCACTATTTCTATTTGTATCTTTGTCTTTATCTCCATCTGCATCTACATCTACATTACCATTTATCTATCTACCTGCAGTATGGGCGTACAAGTTTACTAGCTACCTGTAAGGGACTGGGCAAAAAAACTGGAGCAGGACTCAGATCCTTTCCCTCAAGAAAAGCTGAGAGTAAGAGGCAGAGTTGTTAAAAAAAAAAAGACACATTTCAATCAAATGGAGTAAGAGTGGGAATAAACAAAGTGGTATGAGAGCCCATAGGAAAGACTGATTAGCTCTGCTTACGAATTGGGGAAGGTTTCAGAGTGGGTGAAACTTCCTGACAGATGAGTAGGAGTTTGCAAAACAGAAATAGGGATGGTGGTATTAGAGGTAGAACAGTATGTGCAAAGGCTCACTTAGTTAAATGTCTGGTGTGTTTGGGGAACAGCAAGAGAGTTGGGGGGGCTGGAATTTGGGTTGTGTGGGATGTAATGGCACCAGCCCAGGCTACAGGGATGGAAAAGACCTATGAGCTCATAGGCCCTTTTCTCCATCTCTTCCTTCTCTATCTCAAAGCCAAAGTGTCCATGGTGTTCTCATCCATGGCTGGCCCAGGAAAATGGATTTAATCTCTTTGAACTAAAAGAAAGGAGGTCAAGAATGGAGACAGGCTAGAAGCCAGGTCACAACCTTTCTTCTCAATAGCCAAAAACACTGGTTTTACATGTGAAGGCCTGTGTGCTTTTTAAATTTGAGTTACTCAACGTTTAGGTAATGTGCTATTTTTAATCTGTTTGCTAAAGTCAGCCATTCCTTGTCCTTAAATCCATTTCTCTAGATCTAAAAAAGGATAAAATGTCATTTGATGCACCTTCATGAAATTGCACTTGACTTATTTGAGATTCAGTTCTAGCATTAAGACGAGTGATGAAAAACAAATTATTTATTGAGTCTTTCCTCTTTCCACATGCACACAGTCAAAACATTTTTCCCTCCCCCAGAGCAGCTAAACAAGCTCTATTATACCTCCACTAGGGGACAATTTAATTTCTTATTCCATTTTGCCCAAGCATGACTGCATGCCTTTTAATTATAAAAGGTATTCCATTGCAGTGATGGCAGTGGAAATTACATAATTGGAATTCCAGATAATATTCACTAGATTTCTTGTTTACAAAAATATTAAAATTGTGCTTCAAGAGATAGCAAGAGATTAGTTCATGAGATTCTTTTACCAAGAGCCCTAGAAACTTTCAAGAGCCAAATACATTTTTTCTCTATTTGTAAATACTAAGTTAATTACTAAGTAGGTATTATACTTTGGAAGATATCAAAAAATGAAAGCCAAGTTACCCTTAAGAACTAAGAGCCACAGTTAGATTTCAAAGGTATGACAAACAGCGTCACAGGAATAATCTAGTAATATGTATTGAAATAAGAAATCCAAAAGGAAAGCTGGATTTTCGTTTCATTTTCTAATGAAAGCAAAATTAAAGATAACTTTTGGATTTCCAATTTCCTAGAAAGAGCATTTAAAATTATATAGTCTTTTCTCTTTTTCTAAGGAGATAAGAATAGAAAATTACTATACTCTTAGGCCATCAATTTGATTTTTTCTGTTTCTTACTACCCTGGCTTCTACTGCTGATAAACCACTTAATATTGCCTATTTTTATTTTAAAATAAAAAACAAATTAAGACTACTGTGTGTATCAACTAAGGATTAAACTCCCATCCCCTCAATGGCAGAGAGGTAATACACAGCAGTGATTAAGAGTTATAAGCATTAACAGATATGTTCAGATTCAAACTTTGCTGCTTTGAACTTCAGCTGATTACTTAAAACTTTCTCTGGCTCAATTTCTCTTCTCTCTTATAAAATAGGATTAATGTTGCCTATCTCCTGGAGCTGTTTTAAAGCTTATATTGAATGTATGAATGTATGCCATTGACAAAGTGCCTGGCACAAAGTAGTAACTCAGTAAATGATTGTAACATAAGTTATTACACACACACAAATAGGTATTTGTGTATTAAATCTCATACTATGAGGGACTAACAATGAATGGATCTATGTTTATTATGTTTTGTTTTTTCTTCTTTTTCTTCGTTATATAATTATATAAAATCTCTAAGGGAAAATGAACACAGGATAAGTAAAACATAATCCTTTAATAGAGTGTTATGAGCACTAATAATGATGAATTGCACTGTGTGTTACAATAATTTTGAGTAGACAATTATATATCATGAAAAATACTTTTAAGATTTATATCTTCATCTTGATGTGAAAAATAAATTTTTATTTAAAAATAAATTTTATATTAAAATAAATATCGAGTCATAGAAGACTGTGAGAACACTTTAAAAGTTATATTAAAAAAACTATATTCTGTTTCATATTTCTAGTTTTCTGCACTATATTATCTTATTTGGCTAGACATGCTTTATAAGAAGAATTTTGCTTCATGCCATATGCATGAAACTCATTAGTGTTTCAGCTGATTAGCCATCTATTTCATACATAAAAGCCGAAAAATCATCAATATTTTGTTGAAAGCTTTAAGTGGATTACATATTTCCCCATCTTCAGAAAGATAATATTTTGAACTTCATTGAATGCTTTTGTGATTCAGAGCCATTGCAATAATATGCGATGATGACATCAGAAACGGACTATTTCGCATGCTCTGATAGTCCTAGATTTTTATACTTTTAAAATTTTAGTGTCTCCCTTTCACCATGTTTCTCTGTTCCTATCACTCCGTAGCCATGAACATTCTGTCTCGCTGTCATTGAGTATAAGAGATGAATTGTCCCACTTCTACTTCCAAAAGCTCTATTACCTATTTTATCTACTTATGCATCAACAGATTATTAGAAAAGAAAGGAATTAACCCTCAATAAATACCCCACATGTGTTATTCCATAGAATCCTAATTACCTACCTATGAAGTAGGGGTAATTAGCACTAATTTTCAGATGAGCAGAGACTGAAGTGGCTCAATCGTCTGCATATGCGCATTTATGACCCTGTGACAATGGTGTCTAAAGCCAACGTGTATGTGGTTCTCCTCTATGTCAAGTATATGAGTATCACTAATTTCCTCAAGACCATTATTTTGCATTCTTCATGCTTCTGCTACGACCGAGATTGTTGATGTTGCTAGATGTGTAAATATTTCTCCCATAATGTGGTACATACCGTTTAGAACTCACCCTCATGTTTTATGAAACTGCTCCCTTTTTGAGAAAATAGGGATGGGCAGTGAAAACCTAGTACTTTTTTAATAGATTACTAACAAAAATAACAATGATACTAATAAAAATATAAGCACAGTATAAAAATAAATTTATATTAAATAAATGTCATGGGAAATATTGAACTTTAGAAATAAGAGGGAGCTTGATGGAGGGAATACTAAGGAAAAGATTGTAAAGAAGAAGGCTGCTGGGTTATAGAGACAAGGCTAAAAGGCATAAAAATCAGGGAGAACCACACAATAAGCACTTCTTAGAGCATAGCCAAACTGAGCCAGGAGAAAATAAATGGGGGTGACTGGGCTTTGGGGATCATGCTCTATTCCTTCATGCATTCAGCTGGGTTGGTGTGCTTTGCATTCTGTTGCTGTAACTATATGGCATGAAATATTAACACATTGGGAACAAATTGTACATGGACAGCAAAATTTCCACAGTATCCTGATATCATTCCCTTACTTCCTAATACTGTATCACTAAGTTATGTATCAGAAACATTTATTGTACTAGAGTTGACTGTAATGCTTTCATAAGTGAATGACATGATATTGTCTTTTTTATATCAAATATCTTGTAGTATGACTGTGTGACCACCAAAAATATAAAAAGGCAATGCATTGGGAGAGTAAATTGGAAAGTCCTATGATTTGACAAAATACATACATCTTTCAAACAATCGTATTGATAGTGTTTTGCCCCAAATGGTTAAATTTATAAAAGTATTCCTGAGATGCTAAAAACAAAAATCCTGTGTGCGCCACATGCCGATTCCTTGGGCTTTCAGGAGTGTGAAGGGATCAGTGCATGGCATAGTCTCTCAGGAGGGGATTTCATTCAACACCTGCCATTAGAAAAGAAACTCCATGCTGTGCTCCAGCATTTACTAAGACTTTACTGAACATTCATTGCATTGAAGGCCCTTCTTGCTGCTGCCCCATGCTTTAATCATGTTGGCACCATGTTTTAGTGGGGATCAGGTGTGCTGAATAGAGTAGAACGCATTTCTGTCCTCCAATGGGGATGGTAAGAGCATGGCTAGTTTTTTAAGACTGTGTGATTTTAAGCAAGTTATTTTATATCTCCAAGCCTTACTTTCCTCAACTGCAATATGGGGACTAATAATTCCCTGTAATCCCTCATAGTTATTTCAAAGTTAATTTGTAAAAATGAATATGAAGTGCTTAGTGGAAAAATTCACAACCACAACTTAATGAAAGGTGATGGTGGTGATTACTATTACTACCGTTAGAGTTACTGACTATTACTTGGATTTTGATATGCCAGCCGTCAGATGATGTGCCCTGTATCAGAACTAATCCTCCCAAACCCTATGGCATCCTGTTTAGCTAAAGCAGAATTGTTCAACTAGTTTACAACTCCAAGGTCATAAACTTATCTCAACAAATTTATCGAATATTTACTAGGTGTGAGGCATTTTTGCTAATGCTGCATAGAGAATAATAAAACTTGTTTTTACTCTGAATGAGCTGACTAATGAGTGGAGAATACTAGGTAGAAATTCATGCTAGAGAGCTACAAAAGTGAACATGGTAGAGAGAGCATGGATTGTAGAAGTTGATATATCTAGACTCAAAAATCTGCTCCATCGTTAACCCCTGAGAAAGTTGACTAAACTCTAGGCCTCAGTTTCTCTCACCTCAGGTAACACGGACCTACCTTTGGAGAATTAAAAGTAAAGTGTGTAAGAGGTAGGCACTTTTGCCACATCTGACATGTAATGTCACTCAACGAATGTAACAATTCCATAAAGATGAAGCAGATAACTTTGATGGGAACCGATTAAGGAAGGATTTTCATGCAGAAGATGGGATTTGAAATTGGTCTTTAGCTGAAAGATCGTTCTAGTGTCATCTATATGTTAATGTTTCATTTGGTTTGTTTTTTCTTATTTCAGTGATTAGTTTTAAATAATTCAAGATTATTTAAGAGGTCAAAAGTAAGTCCATTCAAATTCAAAAAGTTCAGATCAAAAATTTAAGGTTGACTTCAAAAAAGAATCAAATAAATCTGAGATGTATACAGTCAGTGTAGATCCCTGTAGCCCTAACGTGCATTTAGGAGGCCTTAGCTCCTTACATGCGGGAGCTCCGTGCTCAGCTCACTGGGAACCACATGTTTGCCCAGCTCCCTCTGGCTGTGTTAAGAGCATTTGGCCCTGGTCAGAGCACAGCTCTGCACTCCACGGAAAACAGACTGCGGGACAGGAGTTACAGGAGTACTGTGATTGATTTCTCCGTTTTCTTTCTTTCTTTTTTTCTTAAAGAGAGAAAAAAAAGGTGTTCTAAGAGAGACACAAGGCTCAACAAGTTGAGTCTGGGATTTATTCCCGGTATTACTTGGATTTTCAAGAATTTTTGGAAATCTTGCCTTTCAGCCACAGCACTCCCAGCAGTATGGATTATTTGCCAAATTCATTTCAAGCTCTTGAATTTACAGTTAAAAGAGAAATAAAAAAGTCTTTCATTTGTTCCTAAGCTGTTTATTTTGCTTGTAAAACCAATCATAATGTCTACCCAATAAAAAGAGAAATGCATGAAAGTTATAACTCCAGAAAAGTTAATGTTGAAGCCTGAAATTCCCCCAGGCAAAGCCAGAAGTCATTTTACTGAGACAGAGTTTTCTCTTTGAACTTGGGAGGGCACAAGCAACACGCTCGCTCGCTGAGAAAATTCTCCCTTTATCCTTCTTTAGAATTCTCCTCTTTAATAAAGAGTGCGGTTAACCTCGGGATTGGAATGGCTGGGCTTTTAGGGCTTGAGCCGTAGAAAACTGGTAGCAACGTTCTGTTACTTCCTAGCACCAGGAAACAACTTAGAGCCTAGCTTGGTGTGATGCTCTGTGGTGTGTCCCGGCCAGTGTGGTGGCTGGGTATCCACTGTGACTATGGCTGTGCTCCGGGCCCTTCCCCCTCTACCCCTCTGTCCCTGCCCTGTCCCACGATCACCCATCACCACCTTTCGGCGTGGCTCATACACACACTGCCACATGGCAGGCTGGCCAGCTGCGAGTCTGGAACCAGAGATACTAAAAATGTTATAAAATGGACTTTTTCCCCTACGAAACACCCAGAGCAAGGCTGATATACACGCTGAGAAGCAAAATCCTAAAGGAAATGAGGCGAAACACAAAAGCCAAACCTAAAAACTACACCATCCAGTTCGTTTCAGACCTACTAAGACCAGCACTGGCCATTTGGGATCCTGTTTTGCAGAAAATCTGGACACAAATCAGGGTTTTTGTTTCTTGGGTTTAAAAACTTTTCATCACTTTTTCCTTCTAGCATTGAAAATACAACACTAACTACTTTACCAGGAGAAGCAAAAGTGTTGGAAAAATAATTTCGTCCCTGCCAGCGCCTGCTATTGAGATCAGTGCCCGTTCCAATTTGTTCCTGACTCTCCGAATATATATTGTTTTCTCATTGGGAATTTTCTCCTTATGTGAAGATGAAGACAGAGCATCTGTGACAAAAACAAATCGGTAAATAAATTAACTTTACACGTGGAAGCTCTGCTCTTGAGGACTGCTTTCCCTCCTGACTTTCTAGTATCCTCTGTGGTTCCGGCGACCATTTCCCTGGTGGGAGAGCCCCTGGGGAAGGGGCTGGAGACTCCACGCCATCCCCTCCCTCAGATGGGGCCGAGCCCATACTTCGGACTTTATCATGAAATAAAACACATTAAGTACATTCTTTTCATCTTCAAAACACATCTTTAAGTCTTCATCCCTTAATTCTTCTCGTGGGGTGGGTCACTGTTTTTACAGCTCCAAACCCCCTCTCTGTAACTCTTTTTACTACCTACCCTTCACTTGTCTCACCTCCCCTTTTACTGAAGCTGAGGCATCAACTTGCAAAAAACAGAACACAACAAAAACTAAAAGACAGTCAAAAGGAAAATGCTCTCAATGCTGTCAGACATGTTCCTCTCGGCCCTTCTGTGTTGTGGAGACGTCTGGACCCCTCAACTTCTCTCTCACTGGTGGAAAGTGTGATCCTCACAGCACAGCAGAGGCATCAGAATGGAAATATGCTCTTGGAATGAGGAGGATGTATTTCTTCAGATAAGAATTTGGGGAAATATTTCAGGGCAGGACTGTGACCCCAGAAGGACCAATGTCCTATAATAGCAGAGGGCATCCAAGTCCAGACCTTGGTGCTTTTCACACCTGACTCAACCACTTGTTCAAGTGTGTCCTTGAGAAAGTTACTTAACTGCTCTAAGTCATAGTTTCCTCACGTGCAAAGTGAGCATAATAACACCCCCCTTACCTCATGGGTTTGTTGAAAAGATTTAGCGAGATCAAGGATGTAGAATGCTTAGCACCATGCCTGGCAGACAGAAAGAGTCCAATAGATGTGAGCTGAGGTTGGACTATGGTGCTGAATTCATATGCTGGTTGGTGCCTTTTTGCAAGATAACCCTGGAATTCCTGAAGATTTATTTGCACTTTAACACAAGGCGGTGGGACAGAGTGCACTTAGCTTATGTTTCACAGAAGTCGATTTAGTATCATTCCTTCATACATAGCAGGTCTACCGCCATGAACCAGTATGGTTTTTGAGCTCTGTCTCTCTCAGGGTTATTTGGGGACTGAATGAGATAACATAATCAAATTGTTCAGCTGATAGTAGGCTCTCAGGAAATGTGACTTTCTACCCTACAGTTTTTGTCCCTATAAGCAGGGATAACTTAGAAAATCCCATGATTGAGAAAGTTCTTTTCTGTAGTTGCTTCATGTCCTCTTTTTAAGAAACCTTTTTGATAAACCAGAGTATCAATGACAGAAATCAATCACTTGATCAGTAACAGTGACAGATGTATCAGCACTCTGAAGCCTGAAATTCCCCAATTCCCCAATGTGTCAATGTGATTTGCAAGGTGGGGACAAGGTTTACACATCATATTATTGTGAGAACTGAATGGGACAATATGTGACAGAAGCATAGAATAGCGCTTGATACATATTAAATTTTATCATAAGTGCTATTATTTTTATGATTAAACTAGAATATTAAAAACTTTTAAACTGTATTTCATTGCCTTGTTCAACCACATTATTCTTCTATAAAGTAATTTAGCATTTATTAGACAGTTTCTGATATACAATTATGTGATTTCTCCATCTACACTTGTTTTACCGTATATGGTGTGATAGTTAATTTTATGTTACCTTCGCTAGGCCATGGTACCCACATATTTGCCCAAACAATAATCTAGACATTGATGTCAAGGTACTTTTTAGATGTGATTAACATTTACCAACAGTCGACTTTAAGTAAAGCAGATTATCCTCCATAATGGGTGGGCCTCAACCAATGCATTAAAGACCTTAAGAGCAATAACTGAGGTTTCCCCAGCGTAGAAGGAATTCTGCTTCAAGACTGTAGCATCACTTACCACTGGAGTTTCCAGCCCGCTGGCCTGCTGCTTGAATTTTGGACTGAAGACTGAGACACCAACTATTACCTAAACTTCAAGCCTGCCAGACAGCTAATACATACCAAACCCCACAGTCATGTGAGCCAATTCCTTAAAATCTCTCTCTATATTTTTATAACTATCTATCTCTTTTTTTTAACATCTTTATTGGAGTATAATTCCTTTACAATGGTGTGTTAGTTTCTGCTTTATAAAAAAGTGAATCAGCTATACATATACATATATCCCCATATCTCATCCCTCTTGCATCTCCCTCCCACCTTCCCTATCCCACCCCTCTAGGTGGTCACAAAGCACCAAGCTGATCTCCCTGTGCTATGTGGCTGCTTCCCACTAGCTATCTATTTTACATATGGTAGTATTTATAAGTCCATGCTACTCTCTCACTTCGTCCCAGCTTACCTTTCCCCCTGCCTGTGTCCTCAAGTCCATTCTCTACGTCTGTGTCTTTATTCCTGTCCTGCCCCTAAGTTTTTCAGAACCTTTTTTTTAGATTCCATATATATGTGTTAGCATACTGTATTTGTTTTTCTCTTTCAACTAACTTCACTCTGCATGACAGACTCTAGGTCCATCCACCTCACTACAAATAACTCAATTTCGTTTCATTTTATGGCTGAGTAATATTCCATTGTATATATGTGTCACATTTTCCTTATCCATTCATCTGTCGATGGACACTTAGGTTGCTTCCATGTCCTGGCCATTGTAGATAGAGCTGCAATGAACGTTGTAGTACATGTCTCTTTTTGAATTATGGTTTTCTCAGGGTATATGGCCAGTAATGGGATTGCTGGGTCATATGGTAGTTCTACTTTTAGTTTTATAAGGAACCTCCATACTGTTCTGCATAGTGGCTGTATCAATCTACATTCCCACCAACAGTGCAAGAGTGTTCCCTTTTCTCTACACCCTCTCCAGCATTTACTGCTTGTAGATTTTTTGATGATGGCCATTCTGAATGATGTGAAGTGATACCTCTTTGTAGTTTTGACTTGCGTTTCTCTAATGATTAGTGATGGTGAGCATTCTTTCATGTGTTTGTTGGCAATCTGTATATCTTCTTTGGAGAAATGTCTGTTTAGGTCTTCTGCCCATTTCTGGATTAGGTTGTTTGTTTTTTTGATATTGAGCTGCATGAGCTGCTTGTATATTTTGGAGATTAATCCTTTGTCAGTTGCTTCAATTGCAAATATTTCTCCCATTCTGAGGGTTGTCCTTTTGTCTTGTTTCTGCTTTCCTTTGCTGTGCAAAAGCTTTTAAGTTTCATTAGGCCCCATTTGTTTATTTCTGTTTTTATTTCCATTTCTCTAGGAGGTGGGTCAAAAAGGATCTTGCTGTGATTTATGTCATAGAGTGCTCTGCCTATGGTTTCCTCTAAGAATTTTATAGTGTCTGGCCTTACATTTAGGTCTTTAATCCATTTTGAGTTTACTTTTGTGTACGGTGTTAGGGAATGTTCTAATTTCATTCTTTACAATTAGCTGTCCAGTTTTCCCAGCACCACTTATTGAAGAGGCTGTCTTTTCTCCATTGTATATTCTTGCCTCCTTTATCAAAGATAAGGTGACTACATGTGCATGGGTTTATCCCTGGGCTTTCTATCCTGTTCCATTGATCTATATTTCTGTTTCTGTGCTTGTACCATACTGTTATGATTACTGTAGATTTGTAGTATAGTCTGAAGACATGGAGCCTGATTCCTCCAGCTCTCCTTTTCGTTCTCAAGATTGCTGTGGCTATTCGAGGTCTTTTGTGTTTCCACACAAATTGTGGAATTTTTTGCTCTAGTTCTGTGAAAAATGCCAGTGGTAGTTTGATAGGGATTGCATTGAATCTGTAGATTGCTTTGGGTAGTATAGTCATTTTCACATTGTTGATTCTTCCAAGCCAAGAACGTGGTATATCTCTCCATCTGTTTGTATCATCTTTAATTTATTTCATCAGTGTCTTATAGTTTTCTGCATACAGGTCTTTTATCTCCCTAGGTAAGTTTATTCCTAGGTGTTTTATTCTTTCTGTTGCAATGGTAAATGGGAATGTTTCCTTAATTTCTCTTTCATATTTTTCATCATTACTGTATAGGAATGCAAGAGATTTCTGTGCATTAATTTTGTATCCTGCTACATTATCAAACTCATTGATTAGCTCTAGTAGTTTTATGGTAGCATCTTTAGGATTCTGTACGTAGAGCATCATGTCATCAGCAAACATTGACCGCTTTACTTCTTTTATGATTTGAATTCCTTTTATTTCTTTTTCCTCTCTGATTGCTGTGGCTAAAACTTCCAAAACAATGCTGAATAATAGTGGTGAGAGTGGACAACCTTGTCTTGTTCCTGATTTTAGAGGAAATGGTTTCAGTTTTTCAGCATTGAGAAAGATGTTGGCTGTGGGTTTGTCATATATGGCCTTTATTGTGTTGAGGTTGGTTCCCTGTTTGCCTACTTTCTGGAGGGTTTTTATCGTAAATGGGTGTTGAATTTTGTCAAAAGCTTTTTCTGCATCTACTGAGATGATCATATGTTTTTTTTCCTTCAGTTTGCTAATATGCTTTATCATATTGATTGATTTGTATATATTGAAGAATCCTTGCATTTCTGGGATTAACCCCACTTGATCATGGTGTATGATCCTTTTCATGTGCTGTTGGATTCTGTTTGCTAGTATTTTGTTGACAATTTTTGCATCTACGTTCATCAGTGATATTGATCTGTAGTTTTCTTTCTTGGTGCCATCTCTGTCTTCTGGTATCAGGGTGATGGTGGCCTTGTAGAATGAGTTTGGGAGTGTTCCTCCCTCTGTTATATTTTGGAAGAGTTTGAGAAGGATAGGTGTTAGCTCTTCTCTAAATGTTTGATAGAATTCACCTGTGAAGCCATGTGGTCCTGGGCTTTTGTTTGTGGAAGATTTTTAATCACGTTTTCAACTTCAGTGCTTGTGATTGGTCTGTTCATATTTTCTATTTCTTCCTGGTTCAGTCTCAGAAGGTTGTGCTTTTCTAAGAATTTGTCCATTTCTTCTGGGTTGTCCATTTTATTGGCATATAGTTGCTTCTAGTAATCTCTCATGATCCTTTGTATTTCTGCACTGTCAGTTGTTACTTCTCCTCTTTCATTTCTAATTCTATTGATTTGAGTCTTCTCCCTTTTAATCTTGATGAGTCTGGCTAATGGCTTATCAATTTTTTTTATCTTCTCAGAGAACCCGCTTTCAGTTTTATTGATCTTTGCTATCATTTCCTTCATTTCTTTTTCATTTATTTCTGATCTGATCTTTATGATTTCTTTCCTTCTGTTAACTTCGGGTATTTTTTGTTCTTCTTTCTCTAATTGCTTTAGGTGTAAGGTTAGGTTGTTAATTTGAGATGTTTCTTGTTTCTTGAGAGAGGATTGTATTGCTATAAACTTCCCTCTTAGAACTGCTTTTGTTGCATCTCATAGATTTTGGGTCGTCGTGTTTTCATTGTCATTTGTCTCTAGGTATTTTTTGATTTCCTCTTTGATTTGTTCAGTGATCTCTTGGTTATTAAGTAGTTTATTGTTTAGCCTCCATGTGTTTGTACTTTTTTCAGATTTTTTCCTGTTATTGATATCTAGTGGTCAGAAAAGATACTTGATATGATTTCAATTTTCTTAAATTTACCAAGGCTTGATTTGTGACCCAACATATGATCTATCTTGGAGAAAGTTTCATGAGCAATTGAAAAGAAAGTGTATTGTGTTGTTTTTCGATGGAGTGTCCTAAAATATCAATTAAGTCCATCCTGTTTAATGGGTCATTTAAAGCTTGTGTTTCCTTATTAATTCTCCTTTTGGATGATCTGTCCATTAGTGAAATTGGGGTGTTAAAGTCCCCTACTAAGATGTGTTACTGTCGATTTCCTCTTTTATGGCTGTTAGTATTTGCCTCATATTTTGAGGTGCTCCTATGTTGGGTCCATAAATATTTACAATTGTTATATCTTCTTCTTGGATTGATCTCTTGATCATTATGTAGTGTCCTTCTTTGTCTCTTGTTACAGTCTTTATTTTAAAGTCTATTTTGTCTGGTATGAGAATTGCTACTCCAGCTCTCTTTTGATTTCCTTTTGCATGGAATAGCTTTTTCCATCCCCTCACTTTCAGTTTGTATGTGTCCCCAGGTCTGAAGTGGGTCTCTTGTTGACAGCATATATACAGGTCTTGTTTTTGTATCCACTCAGCCAGTCTATATCTTTTGGTGGGAGCATTTAATCCATTTACATTTAAGGTACTATCGATATGTACGTTCCTATTAGCATTTTCTTAATTGTTTTGAGTTTGTTTCTCCAGCACTTTTCCTTCTCTTGTGTTTCCTGCCTAAAAAAGTCCCTTTAGCATTTGTTATAAAGCTGGTTTGGTGGTGCTGAATTCTCTTAACTTTTGCTCGTCTGTAAAGTTTTTAATTTCTCCATCAAATTTGAAGGAGATCCTTGCTGGGTAGAGTAATCTTCATTGTAGGTTTTTCCCTTTCATCACTTTAAATATGTCTTGACACTCTCTTCTGGCTTGCAGAGTTTCTGCTTTAAGTTCAGCTGTTAACCTTATGGGGATTCCCTTGTATATTATTTGTTGCTTTTCACTTGCTGCTTTTAATACTTTTTCTTTGTATTTAATTTTTGATATTTTGATTTATATATGTCTTGGCGTGTTTCTCCTTGGATTTATCCTGTATGGGACTTTCTGTGCTTCCTGGACTTGACTATTTCCTTTCCCATATTAGGGAAGTTTTCAACTATAATCTCTTCAGATTTTTTCTCAGTCCCTTTCTTTTTCTCTTCTTCTTCTGGGGCCCATATAATTCGAATGTTGGTGCATTTAATGTTGTCCCAGTGGTCTCTGAGACTGTCCTCAATTCTTTTTCTTTTTTCTTTATTCTTCTCTGTGGTAGTTTTTCCAATATTTTATCTTCCAGTCAGTTATCCGTTCTTCTGCCTCAATTATTCTGCTATTGATTCCTTTAGAGAATTTTTAATTTCATTTATTGTGTTGTTCATCATTGTTTGTTTGCTCTTTAGTTCTTCTAGGTCCTTGTTAAATGTTTCTTGTATTTTCCCCATTCTATTTCAAAGATTTTGGATCATCTTTACTTTCATTACTCTGAATCTTTTTCATTCTCATTACTCTGAATTCTCTGAAATAAGAAAATTCTGCCTATTTCCTCTTCATTTGTTTGGTCTGGTGGGTTTTTACCTTGCTCCTTCATCTGCTCTGTGTTTCTCTGTCTTCTCATTTTGCTTAACTTACTGTGTTTAGGGTCTCCTTTTCAGAGGCTGCAGGTTTGTAATTCCTGTTGTTTTTGGTGTCTGCCTCCAGTTGGTAAGTTTGGTTCAGTGGGTTGTGTAGGCTCTCTGGTGGAGGGGACTGTTCCCTGTGTTCTGGTGGATGAGGCTGGATATTGTCTTTCTGGTTAGCAGGTCGATCGATACCCAGTGGTGTGTTTTGGGGTGTCTGTGAACTTACTATGATTTTAGGCAGCCTCTCTGTTAATGGGTGGGGTTGCTTTCCTGTCTTGCTAGTTGTTTGGCATAGGGTGTCAAGCACTGTAGCTTGCTGGTTGTTGAGTGGAGCTGGGTCTTAGTGCTGAGATGGAGATCTCTGGGACAGCTTTCATCATTTGATATTACATGGAACCAGGAGGTCTCTGGTGGACCAATGTCCTGAACTCAGCTCTCCCACGTCAGAGGCAGAGGCCTGACACCCGGCTGGAGCACCAGGACCCTGTCAGCCACATGACTCAGAAGAAAAGGGAGAAATAAATAAAGAAAAAAAGAAATAAAGTTATTAAAATAAAAAATAGAAATTATTAAAAGTAAAGAAATTAAAAAATAATAAAGAAAGAAAGAAAGAAGAGAGCATCCAAACCAAAAAACAAATCCACCAGTGATAACAAGTGCTAAAACTATATTTAAAAAAAAAAAAAAAAAAGGATAGACAGAACCCTGGGACAAATGCTAAAAGCAAAGCTATACTGACAAAAATCACACAAAGAAGCTTACACACAGGTGCTCACAAAAGGAGAAGGGAAAAAAAAATCTCTCTATATATATAAAAAAAAGGAAGAGCAACCAAATCAATAAACAAATCTACCAATGATAATAAACTCTAAATAGTAAACTAAGATAAACATAAAACCAGAAACCAGTCAGTTGCATACAGCAAACCCCAAGCCTACAGTTGCTCCCAAAGTCCACCGTCTTAATTTTGGGATGATTTGTTTTCTATTCAGGTATTCGACAGATGTATTCGACAGATGCAGGGTACATCAAGTTGATTGTGGAGATTTAATCTGCTGCTCCTGAGGCTGCTGGGAGAGATTTCCCTTTCTCTTTGTTCGCATGGCTCCTGGGGTTCAGCTTTGGATTTGGCTCCACCTCTGAGTGTAGTTCACCTGAGGGCGTCTGTTCCTGCTCACACAGGAGGGGGTTAAAGGAGCAGCTGATTAGGGCGTCTGGCTCACTCAGGCCAGGGGGAGGGCGGGGTATGGAATGTGGGGCGAGTCTGCAGCCGCAGAACTTGGCACGATGTTGCAACAGCCTGAGGTGCGCCATGTGTTCTTCCGGGAAAGCTGTCCTTGGATCACAGGACCCTGGCAGTGGCGGGCTGCACATGCTCCCAGGAGGGGCAGTGTGGATAGTGACCTGTGCTTGCACACAGGATTCTTGGTGGCTGCAGCAGCAGCTTTAGTGTTTGATGCCCTCTCTGGTGTCCACACTGATAGCCGTGGCTCGCACCCATCTCTGGAGCTCATTTAGGTGGTGCTCTGAATCCACTCTCCTCACGCACCTGGAAACAATGGTCTCTTGTCTCTTAGGCAGGTCCAGACTTTTTCCCGGACTCCCTTCTGGCTAGCGGTGGCACACTAACCCCTTCAGGCTGTGTTCACGCAGCCAACCCCAGTCCTCTCCCTGGGATCTGACCTCCGAAGCCTGAGCGTCAGCTCCCAGCCCCTGCCCGCCCCAGCAGGGGAGCAGACAAGCCTCTCAGGCTGGTGAGTGCTGGTCGGCACCGATCCTCTGGGTGGGAATCTCTCCGCTTTGCCCTCTGCACCCCTGTTGCTGCGCTCTCCTCTGTGGTGCCAAAGCTTCCCCCCAACCCCGTCTCCTCCAGTGAAGGGTCTTCCTAGTGTGTGGAAACTTTTTCTCCTTCACAGCTCCCTCCCAGTGGTGCAGGTCCCGTCCCTATTCTTTTGTCTCTGTTTTTTCTTTTTTCTTTTGCCCTACCCAGGTATGTGGGGAGTTTCTTGCCTTTTGGGAAGTCTGAGGTCTTCTGCCAGCATTCAGTAGGTGTTCTGTAGGAGTTGTTCCACATGTAGATGTATTTCTGATGTATTTGTGGGGAGGAAGGTGATCTCCACATCTTACTCCTCTGCCATTTTGAAGGTCTCCCCCTCTCTATCTCTTATTGGTTCTGCTTCTCTGAAGAGCTCTGACTAATTCATATACATGCCCTGTTTCCTTATTTCTTCAATTATGGCAGGGTTGGCAAACTATGGCCCACCTGCTCCCTGACACCTGTATTTGTACATAAGGTTTTACTGGAACATAGCCATGTCCATTCATTTATGTATTGTCTGTGGATGATTTTGTACTATAACTGAATAGCAGAATTAAGTAGTTGCAACAGGTAATAATGACCTACAAAGCTAAAATATTTACTATCTGGACCTTATAGAAAATGTTTACTGACACCCGAATTAGAGTGAAAGCTGCATGACATGAGGGGGTATGTCATCTTTTTGTAAGAAAAACTTTGTAGGTCTCAAGTATTGATATGATACCATTAGAACAACTAAGAAAATTATGGGATTTTGTTTCTGGAGAGAAAATGATAAAAAGGTTGATTTCTTTTCAATACTGATCAAGATGTTTACCTGTTTGTGGGCAAGTCAGCTAAAGAAAATATTCTGTTGAATGGATAATCCTATTATTTTTCTTGTCATATATCTCCTTCAGGAAACTACAATATTGTATACTACTCAAAATGTAATTTCCATTTAACCTTGTGTTGTTTTCCTTCTAGGAAATAATCCTAAGGCAACAAGCCTAAAATAAACCTTAATATTTCCAATCAGTATGGCAGGCTGAACTGATCTAAGGATCCTCTCTTTTGAGTAAATTCATATAAAAATGTTGGATAAAGAATAACAAAACAAAATATATCTTTAAGCTTTAAAGCCAGAAAGAAAAACCACCCAGATGTAGAAACAAAAATCTTACAATCAGAGCACTGAATGGGAGTTAAAACTGAATGACTCTCAGGATCTCAAACCCTAGTCTGAGTTTCAATGCCCACTTGCAGGAAAGTACAGCACTGAGTCTGTGGAACTTATGCTCTTTGAGGAACTAGAATTGGGACTCCCTCCATCAGGCTGAGAGTTGGAAGGGTTTGGAAAATCTCCACAGAAAAACCCTGGGAGGTATTTGAGAAGTGGCCACCTGCCTGTGGTCATGGGTTGGAAAAGAATTACCCCAAAGAAGTCAGAATTTTTACTTTAAACTGTGCACATGTCTCAAATTCTACTAACCAATTGGGCATGGACATGGCCTGACCTGAGAAATTAACATAAGTATTATTTGTAACAGAGGAAATCCATAGGTTTCTGGATGGAGCAAACAAGAGTCTTCTCAGAGACTTTTTTCAGTGATTATTTCATAAGGATTGAGGTATAAAAGTTGCAATTGCAAATCCTCTTCTCTGCTTACAAAAGATTATATTTATTCTTCAAGGTCCAATCCAAATGTCATTCTATGACTTTCTGTCATATGCAAACCACCTCCTCTCTCCCAACATTCTTTACCTATACAAGCTTTTGCTCCCACAGTCCTTTGTTCATCCCTTTATACTAGAATTTTCATATTGTATTATATTTACCTTTGTACTCTTTCATCTCTCTTCTAGAAGTGAACTGCTTGAGGACAGGAATCATGTCTTATTTACATTTGTGTCCTCTGTAGGGAACTTTAAAATAGCTCTTGAAAGTCACAGAAATAATCATTTCCATTAACCTTTGTGAGGGATGCAAAGAAGCAAACAACATTGACATTGATTATTTTATGAATAGTTAAATTTAATGAAGAACATTTAAGGTGTTTGGGCATCTAGCAAAAGAAATCAGATAAAAACTGATGTCTGAAAACTATGTTTGATTAATGATAGGAAAAAATAATATAGACAGTAAGTTCTGTAGGATTTCAGAAAATCAGTTTAGCTAGCTCACTGTGAGGGAGTGTTAGAAGGTAAGGCTAGAAAATTTGGAAGATTGAGTGGGGCCAGATTATGGATCACTCAGGAATTTGGACTTTAACTTGTAGCTAGTGGATGGGAAACCATGGATGTTTTCTGTGCAGCAGAGTTAACACAAAGATCTGGTCTAGAATTATTTATTTATTTTTTTAAATTTATTTATTTTTGGCTGTGTTGGGTCTTCATTGCTGTACACGGGCTTTCTCTAGTTGCGGCAAGCAGGGGCTACTCTGTTGAGGTGTTCGGGCTTCTCATTGTGGTGGCTTCTCTTGTTGCAGAGCACAGGCTCTAGGCACGCAGGCTTCAGTAACTGTGGCACGTGGGTTCAGTAGTTGTGGCTTGCGGGCTCAACAGCTGTGGCTTGTGGGCTCTAGAGCGCAGGCTCAGTAGTTGTGATGCATGGGCTTAGCTGCTCCGTGGCATGTGGGATCTTCCTGGACCAGGGCTTGAACCCATGTCCCCTGCATTGGCAGGCAGATTCTTAACCACTGTGCCACCAGGGAAGCCCTGGTCTAGAATTATTAATCTGGCAGTAATGTGTAGGATGAATTGGTTAGGGATAGCAACCCTAGGCAGAAGAATAGCTTGGATGCAGTAATCTAGGAATGGGTGATAAGAGCTTGGATTGGGCAGTGAGGATGAAAAAAAAGAGAGAGAGAGAGAAAGAATTTTAGCAGAGACCTCAAACACACTTTTTTATTAAAAAAAAATAGAGAATTAAAATGTTAAAATTATTATTGGGAAATCATGATAATGTGAATTCTTCACAGGGCAAGAATACTGTTAGAGATCAAACATATTAAGAAATTTATGAGATATGATGAAATAATTTTCCTTAACACTCTGCATGCTTTAATAAGTGACAAAATAGATGTTCACAGAGACCAAGTCAAAATTTTTCATAAACATCCGTGTAACATGATTTACCTGATGATTCTTAGCCAGCTATTTTAAAAGAATTCTTTTAGTGGGATAGAGTTCTGAAAATTGGGAAAGTATGGAGGTCACATATGGTTCCATTTCATAAATTCTAGGTTATAGGAAGTTCACATATTGCAAAAGAAACATTTAGAAGCTCTGAACAGAGCAACTAAATTGATTTGTGATGTTATTGTCATTGGTGTTAGATTAGCAACTGTCATAGTCAGGCAGAACTATCATATCATTAGGAAAGAATGCAAAAATCCTGAGTCTATGTAAGGAATATAACATTCACTCTGTAGAAGAACCTCAGGCTTAGCCAAATGGTTGTGGTTTAAGTTAATATTTAATTTAGCTAGTTCCTTTCTTCCTTTAGTTCATTGCAAAGCTTTAGCTGTATCAAATACTGTTCTTTTTTTCTCTTTATCAGTTGGGCAATCCAAGAATACCATTCTTAGCCTTGAGTAAGTTCCCAGTCATCTATGGAAGCCAGAGTTCAAAAGCTTTGGTACATTGTCATGAAATTCTATTTTTCTTCCCCTAATATAGTATAGCAATTTAAAACCTTTCTGCACTAATCATTGTCATCATAAGTTAAGAGATCATAATCAGTCTAGAATAGCAGCTCATCTAGTGGGGGAAGTTCTTGGTGTGACACACTCCTTAGTTAGAGTGAGAGCCATGATGATTCAGCCCATAGTTATTCTCCTCTTGCGGTAGGTAGCGAAGAGGGCCTCAGGTAATGCATAGATTTTGGAGTCAGACTGGCCAGAGACCCAATCAGGTCTAGACCACTTATGAGTCGTGTACTGTGTTAGTTTGCTAGGGCTGCCACAACAAAGCACTATAGCTTGAGCAGCTTAAACAACAGAAATTTATTTTCTCATAGTCCCACTGCTTAGAAGTCCTGGTGCAGGAAGGGGGGGGCCCCTTCCAGGGCCCAAGAGTGGGCTCTTGTCTAACTTGGAAATGAATTGCCTGAGGAGACACATGTACTGACAAAGCAAAAGAAATTGGACAGCAGCAGGGTAAATGAACCCAGGAGAACTGCTCTGCCATGTGGCTCGCAGTCTCAGATTTTATGGTGACGGGTTAGTTTTTGGGCCATCTCAGGCCAAGCATCTTGCTTGGCCCACAGTATGACTCACTGTCCTTCCTGGTGGCGTGTACATTTCTCAGCCAAAATGGATTCCAGCAAGAAGGACTCTGGGAGGTTGGTCGTCTCCTCCCTCTTTTGGCCCCTCCCAAATTCTGCAGGTTAGTTTTCAACAGCAGCACCTTGTTCCTTATTAGGACCTCCTGCTGTTAGACAGCTCAGGCAAGTGGGCTTGGCCAAGGTGGGTGGTTTTGGTCAGCAGCTCCCTAACAGTCCAAGGACAAGGTGGTCAGAGCTGGCTTTTCTGAGGCCTCTTTCCTTGGCTTATAGATGGTCATCTTCCTGTGTCTTCATATGGTCTTCCCTCTATAACTATCTGTGTCCAAATTTCCTCTTATAAAGACCACAGTCATATTGGATTAGAGCCACGCTCATGCTTTCATTTTAATTTGATCACCATTTTAAAGGTCCTATCCCCAAATGCTGAGGTCCTAGGAGTTAAATTTTTAACATATGAATTTAGAGGGGACACAATTCAGCTCATTATATATACCCTCAGGCAAATCACTTAGCCATTCTGTGACTTGTTTATTTGGAATAAACTTTAGTTGCAGTCAAGTCTGAAGAATTGCAGTTACTGATTGTGAGGTAGAGACCATGCCTGATATACTCAAAACAGAGATCACTGTTCCTGCATAAGTGTATTCATAGCAATCTTTTTTTTCACCTTTAAAACTAAGTTGTTATTGTTGTTTTAATAACACTAGGCTTATGTGACATATTGATATTCAAGGTAACAATTTTTTAAAAAATCTGTGTTTCTCAGAGGAACTGCCAAATCTAGCGTATTACAAATACAGGGATATTTATCTAGGCTGAAGTATAAAGATGGGAACTTTATTTAGAATTCACATACCTGGAAGCTGCTGCTGAGTCCCATCTTTCCCTGTATAATGATATTTACTGGTTATTTCATTCCTTCTTTACCTTTAACTTCCACATCAAAATAATCACTAGATCCATCAGCATCTACTTGCTAAATATCCTGATACTATATTCTTTCGTCTCCATCTTCATTGCCCCCAACATGGTTCAAGTCCCCAGCAATTTTTTTGTGGCTGGAGTATTGGGTCCAGACTGTTGGAATAGCTTTCTCAATGTTTTTTACTCCTTCCATCTTGCTCTGTAAAACATCTAAACATTACTGATAGGCTAATCTTTAAAAGCGCAAATGAGACTACATTTCCAATGTCTTCGTAATCTATCAATTGTTTGGTACTATATATAGCAGTTTATCGGAAACTTTTTTAGACTGGGACAAAAATTGAGGATAAAGTTCAATATGTGAAGCAATAACTAATGCTATCAGAGGTTATCCCGTAGGTAACACTGGAGTGATTGCCCCCTGCCATTCTTTTTTGGTGTGTGTGTGTGTGTGTGTGTGTGTGTGTGTGTGTTATGAATCATCTTTTTATTGACAAGAAAAACGAGGCTCAGAAAGATTAATTAATGTACTTAAGGTCATGTAAGTAAGTGGCTGGGCCAGGATTTGAACCAAGCCCTCCT
The DNA here is from genome assembly GCF_059928025.1 of Delphinapterus leucas. Lineage (NCBI taxonomy): Eukaryota > Metazoa > Chordata > Mammalia > Artiodactyla > Monodontidae > Delphinapterus > Delphinapterus leucas. The sequence continues at coordinate 23,120,069 of NC_143129.1, forward strand.
GACTCCCCTGAATTACACTGAATGGGGATTAGAGCCAGGAAAGGTGACATGATGAATTTATAATCTTATCTATCTATCTATCTATTTATTTATTTATTTGAAGTATAATTGATTTACAATATAGTGTTACTTTCATGTGTATAGCACAGTGATTCAATTATACATATATGTGTATATATATATATATATATATGTGTGTATATATATATATATATATATATATATATATATTCCTTTTCGGATTCTTTTCCCTTATAGGTTATTACAAAATATTGAGTATAGTTCCCTGTGCTATACAGTAGATCCTTGTCGGTTATCTATTTTATATATAGTAGTGTGTATATGTTAATCCCAAACTCCTAATTTAACCCTCCCTCCCCCGACCTTCCCCCCCTTTGGTAACCATAAGTTTGTTTCTATGTCTGTGAGTCTATTTCTGTTTTGTAAATAAGTTCACTTGTATCATTTTTTTAGATTCCACATATAAGCGATATCATATGATATTTATCTCTCTCTGTTTGGCTTACTGCCATTCTGCCCTTTTATCTCACACTAATACCTGATCAGCCTAGGCCAGCACTGGCTCAGAGAATCAAGTCCAAGATCCTTGTCAGGATCTTCAATAACAGTGACTGAGATTCCTCAAGCCAGGCTGTGCCTCCCCTCCAATGGTTTGGAAATCTCTGGCATTCCCCTTGTTCCCTCTTGGAATTCCCTTCCTCTCCTTGTTCCTGGAAACATGCCACGAGCAGATAACTACCTTCCTGCCTTGCCATAGCGTTTCAATGGTACCTTTCACACCATAGATCACACCAAGCTCTAACGATTTGCTTGCCTGTCAGTCTCCCTCCTCGCCGAAGGTCTCCTCCATGGTGTTTACTTCACCCTGATGTCTCTAATGCATTCAGTAATGCTGATGCAATAACCACTTTAGATGAAAAACTCAGAAAGTAAGGATGAGAGATACTTCCTGTACCTAAATGTTTTAAATTTTCACCCTGTCTATGGATAGCTTCATGAAGAAAACACAACAAAGGAAGGAGAGAAAGAAAGCAAGAAACAAGCCTGGCAATGGAATAGGAAGAGTGAGGGAAAGGGAGGACTCCCCCTGAAGCTCACCCCAGGCTTTACCCACTGCACATCACCAAGCCTGCACCCCGAAAACCGTGGTGCAGGCATCCCAATTCCACTCACAAAAAGTATGCTGACCATTATGTTGTGTTCCTCATATCTTGCTCCATTTGAGAAGGTACCCTGCTCCAGATCTCTTCCCTTTTTCCTTCCTATTTTTGTCTCAATTCTGAATCGTGCCTAATCAAGCTCAGTCACTGAGAACCATACCTGCTATGGTAGCTCACCCATCACTCCAGAGAAGCCTTTGCCAGAAACTCCAAGAGAGTGGCTGGGAAGGGAGGGAATGAGGGAGAGAAAACAGAGGTAGATTACATGAAAGAAAAGGGCTAAAAAGTCAAGGAAGAAGGACAAAAAGCAAGGAAAAAATGAAAAAGAAGGGGGGAAAAAAGGAGAGGAGAAGAAAAAGGCAAGGAAGAGGGAAATTCAACCATTTCATGGAGTGGATTTGCCATTCCTCTTTGCCTGCGAATTGTAATATTGCATGCTCTCCTATTTCTATTTGGATTATTCACTTAAATCCCATTCAGCATAAGAGCTGAAAGACTATTCCTTAAATGTCCCATAAGAATAGCTTTGATTCTGCACTTTTTGGAGAAATCACAACATCGTGACTCAAATGAACTTGACTAAAATTGTTCCAAACAAGAATTATTATTACAAAGTTCTTGGCTGTGAAAATGACAAAGGGAGTTTAGTCCAAACAAGGGTTTACTGGGAAAACCACACCCTTCTAATGCCTCTGAACCGAAAGGACACAGAAACTATGATGATGAGACAGGCCACACAACTTTTCGTGGAAGGTGGTTACCCAAAAGCTTAACAAATAAGAACAGTCTAGAACAGCTAGTCACAATGGGGTTCCTCGTATGCAAAAAAGAAAAGATTTTAAGGACATTTTGCCAATTCTTCAGCCATGGGTCAGAGTATTTAGATAATCACATGGTGAATAAAGTTCATATTTTCTGGTAAAATTTTAAAGAGGGTGTCAAAAGAAATTTTTCTTAATGATCCAGACATTTACCTTCCCCAATACATCTCCCACTTAATAAAGTTATTATCGCCACATTGCTACATTTCACACAGAACTGACTGAGCAGATATTTACGTATAAGGAGAGGGACCTAAACTTAAACACGCCAACAAATCAAATTTTTATCTATTCCAAAGGTGGCTTTTTCAGACTCACAGACATAAAAAACAAATTCATGGTTACCAAAGGGGAAGGGGGAGGGATAAAATAGGAGTTTGGGATTAGCAGATACAGACTATAAATTAGCTAAACAACAAAGTCCTACATTATAGCACATGGAACTATATTCAATATCGAAACCAACACAACATTGTAAATCAACTATACATCAGTAAAAAACAAAAACAAACAAAAAAACAAATATGGTTTTGTGGTCACAGTTTCAGCAAATGTGTATTAAGCACAAACCATATAATAAACCCTATGCTGGGAAGTAGAGAGAGTAGCCCTCTCTGAGACAACTAGAATGAAGTTAAAGTGTTGTCATTATTCCTTTTACTCCACTAGAGAACCTATGTTTTAAGAATCTGAAGTTTTTGTAATCAAGATCGATTTTACATTTAAGATTGGGCAAACACTCTCGAGTGCTTCTTAGAAAAACATTATCTTTAGCCTCCTGCCTAAGTCAAACTCCTGACTACCCAGCTGAAACGGCCTTTTCTTCAGTACTGGTGAATGTTCTGCATGCAACTTGATAACAATTTGAGGAATCTACAGGTTTGCTGCGGGAGGTACAAGATACTTCCAGTCACACATAAACAGGCTTTGAGGGCAGCTTCTTATTTGCCTATTGTTGTAGAAGTTCTCTTAACTGAGCTCTATTTAACAAACTCATCAGATTAGTGATTTCTCTCCACCCTCTTTGTAAATCATGCGGACTGATAGCCATAGTTCACAGCTCTTGGCTCTTCCGCAACATTTCTGTTTGTGCCTTTGCATTGTTATCTTACAACGCTTGCTCTCAACTGTGTTTGTGCCAAATGCACTTGTTTCTGTAACTAAGTAGGGTGTAAAGCAATAAAATATGAGCCCAGAAGGAGAGTTACACTGAAAGCTACACTGAATACTTTGGAAAGTCTTGGAATACTTGGAAGAGGAGGGTCACTACAAATACTTCTGTTAAATTAGGTGTGGGTAAGATGATTGTAAAAGATTGGGAGAAATTATAAACATCTAGAAGGATTCTGGATTCAGAATACTTTGCACATCTCCGTAATTTCAGCCTCACTTTAAAGGAACCAAAATTGAGAAATCATAGATGATGGATGCATTATGGGTGTGAGTCTATGAGAAGGACTAGGTGGAATTTTAATCAGTTGACCATGCATAACAAAAAGGCATGGGTCTACAAGAAAAAGACTGGAGAATAAATGTACTTTTATGAAATTGAAATAAATAGTTAGAGGTAAGCATGCATCACTTTTGTGATTCCCTCTTTATAGGGCTTCTTCAGTGAACCAGCCAACTACAGATACAATTACTCCCACAGTAAAATGTGGGAGTGACAGATGTTAAGTCTGTGGTACAAGCAGCAAAAAGCACACTGGTTTCTACTCTCATCTCGACCACTTTGAGCAAGACACTCACTCTCAAAATTTTGATTTCCGTTTGCAAAATGCGAAAAACAATACCTGTCTTGCTTATTTCACAGGGTTCTGTTTTGTTTTTAAGAATCAAATGAAGTAATAAATGAAAATATTTTATAAATTTTAAAATGCAAAAAATAAGGCAAATAAATCTAATAGTAGGGGGTATGTCTTGTACAACTTTGTATTCTGAAAAAGCCCATAGAGAGTTAAAACAATAAGTCTTTAATGAACAAGTTAATAAAAGAATGGACCCATTTTTCTGCCACAGGGCTGCACATGGAAACATAGCGTTTGCGACATGGTATCAGGTTGCCTTGATGGACATTTTAGAATCTGTCCTCATTGTGGCCATTTGGGGCAATTTCTATAGATGAGGTATGTACCAGCCCTCTTGTATAGGTTTATGTGGTACTTGATAGGTGTTTATTTATTTTTTTTGTTAGGTGTTTATTGAATAGTATTTATTCAGAGTCAATTAATGAATGAGTGAATGAATGGAAATGTTTAGACCCTTTTTTGTTACTCTTTTTTTCTCACAACTTACTCCATCCAAGCAATAGGAATTGGTGGTCGTTCAGTTAATATAGTAGGCATTCAAAATGTTTGTTGAATGAATAAAGAAATGAATGTGTAAATGCAATGTATGAACATGGAGATAAGCCTGTCTCTTTTTTCCAGCTTTCTTGAGATATAATGGACATATAACATTGTGTAAATTAAAGGTGTACAATGCACTGATTTGATACACATACACTGCAATATGATTATCACTGTAGCATTAGCTAACCCTCCATCATATCACATAATCACCTTTTTTTTTTTTTTCTGGTGAGAACATTTCAGGTCTACTCTCTTAGCAACTTTCAAGTATATACTAGAATAACGTTAACTATAATCACAATGCTGTGCGTTAGATCCCTAGAACTTATTCTTCTAACTGCAGAGTTGTACTCTAACATTTCCCTGTTTCCATATATATATACATATATATATGTATATATATGAATCTTCTTTATCCATTTATCTGTTTATCTGTTGATGGATACTTTAGTTGTTTTTATATCTTGGTTATTGTGAATAATGAATGATCATGAGAGTGCAGATATGTCCTTGGCATCCTGTTGTCCTTTCCTTTGGATATATACTCAGAAGTGGGATTGCTGGATCATATGGTAGTTCTATTTTTAATTTTTTGAGGAACCTCCATACTGTTTTCCATAGTGGCTACACTAATTTACATTCCAACTAACAGTGCACAAGCATTCCCTTTTCTCTGCATCCTCACCAACACTTGTTACCTTTTGTGTTTTTGATGATAGCCATTCTAGCAGGTGCTACCTCATTGTGGTTTTGACTTTCATTTCCCTGATTATTAGTGATGTTGAACATCTTTTCATGTGCCTATTGGTCAACTGTATGTCTTCTTTGGAAAAATGTCTATTCAGTTCCTCCATCCATTTTTTAATTGGATCGTTTGGGGTTTTATTGTTTTTGTCATTATTGTTATTGGGTTGTATAAGTTCTTTATATATTTTTTGATATAACTCCTTATCAGATATATGGTTTGCAAATACTTTCTCCCATTCTGTAATTTGCCTTTTCATTTCACTGATGATTTCCTTTGCTGTGAAGAAGCTTTTTTAATTTGACATAGTCCTGCTTATTTATTTTTGCCTTTGTTGCCTGTGCTTTTGGTGTCACAACCAAAATTTTATTGCCGAGATCAATGTAAAGGAGCTGTTCCCCTATCTTTATTACTAGGAGTTTTAAATTTCAGGTCTTTGTTTAAGTCATTAATCCATTTTAAGTTAATTTTTGTGAGTGGTATAATAACTTCTGCAGGTAGTTATTCAGTTTTCCTAATACTATTTATTTATTTATTTTTATTGCTGAACTTATTTTTTTTAACTTTTTATTTTATGTTGGAGTATAGCTGATTAACAATGTTGTGATAGTTTCAGATGCACAGCAAAATGACTCAGCCATACATATGCATGTATCCATTCTCCCCCAGACTCCCCTCCCATTCAGGCTGTCACATAACATTGAACAAAGTTCCCTGTGCTATACAGTAGGTCCTTGTTGGTTATCCTTTCTAAATATAGTAGTGTGTACATGTCAATCTCAAACTCCCTAACTATCCCTTCCCTCCACCCTTTCCCCACTGGTAACCATAAGTTCGTTCTCTAAGTCTGCCAACACCATTTATTAAAGAGATTATTCTTTCCCCTTTGAGTATTCTTGCCTTTCTTATCAAATATTAGTTGACCATATATGTGGGAGTTTATTTCTGGGCTCTTCATTCTGTTCCATGGGTTTATGTGTCTGTTTTTATGCTGGCATACTGTTTTGATTACTATAGCTTTGTAGTATATTTTGAAAACAGGAAGTGTGATGCCTCCAGCTTTTTTCTTCTTTTCAAGATTTCTTTGGCCATTTGAGGTCTTTTGTGATTTTCTACAAATTTTAGGATTTTTTTCTATTTCTGTGAAGAATGCCATTGGAATTTTAATAGGGATTACATTGAACCTATAGATAGCTTTGGGTAGTATGGACATTTTAACAATATTAATTCTTCTAATCCATAAACATGGGATATCTTTCCATTTGTCTCTTCTTCAATTTCTCTCATTAGAGTCTTATAGTTTTCAATGTATAGATCTTTCAAAGATAAACTTGTCTTAAATCACTAAAGGTAACTTAAACCACTAGTTACTAGCTGTAATAGAATGCCTTTTTTTTTAATTGACTTGCATCATACAGATGATAAAAAATTCAAACAGTCCAAAAAGATATATAATGAAAAGCAAGTATCCTCCCCAGATGGTATCTTAGACTCATACCTTAGAGAGGAGCCTTAGTTACTCATTTTTGCATATCCTTCCAGAAATTTTATTATGCAGTATAGAAACATATTCACGTAGCCTGTCTATCTATCTATCTATCTATCTATCTGACCTAGAGACTGAGACATGAACATATTGAACACTTCATTCCTTTTAAACTTAACAAAGCACCTTAGACATTATTCCTTATCAGCATACATAGAACTCTGTCATCTTGTTTAATAGCTTTACCACTGTTTGTTTTCACATTGATTTATATTTAGCTTCATGTTCATTGTTATTCCGAACAATGTTGCCTAAACCCATTGTGTACACATACACACACACACACATACACACACACACACACACACACACACACACACAGATGGCATCTATAGAATTAATTCCTAGAGGTAGAACTGCTGGTTTAAAAGGGTTTTGCACCAGAAGGCAGAGAACTAGCTTATTGTATTTATTTTTTTGTGTTTTAACGATGTTTGAGAATATCAGCCCTATCCAGAAAAATAATCAATGGGTTTCTTTTTCCTTTAAAGTTAAAATTGGATATTAAAGGCACTTGGCTTTAAGATGGGATAATACTAGACAACTAGGCTCAGCTCTGTACATTAGAACTTTCTGATTTTCAACATAAGAAAGACTTTAAGAAAAAATTGAAAAACTTCCTGGAATAAGAATATCAGGAGACCATCTTACTCTCTTTGGAGAATTTACCTTAGACATGACAGAACTGGTAGAAATGTGTTTCTTTCAGATGCATTTCATGTGCATTCTTTTGCTTTGGATGGGCTTTTTTTTTTTTTCTTTGCAAAGAAAAATTGTTATTATTGATTTTCCTTAACTCTCCCTCTCTCCTTATTTTTGTAATGCCTTAAAATGATTGAAATTATGAGGAAATTTATAAATTTAACCTATTCAACAGAGAAGAAATATTCATACATGTGAACACTAGTATGTATTGACAAATACAACTGATCAACAGCTAATGGTATGATTTCCACTTTGAGTGAAAATAGCTACAAACATGTTAACAATCTGAGTTAAAACTGGTACAAAAACTAATCCTTCTATAAACACAATAAGTCCTTGGTAGAATTCACGTGGGAGATTTTTTAAAAATTAATTTATAAGGAATAGTTTTTGGAGGGATTAGCCTAGAGTTCTGTCCACAAAAATAGAGGAAAAAAATCAATACAGAGCTATTTCATCCAAAACTGTTGGCTAAAGAGATAAATTGTCATTTGCTTATATCAGTTGTTCTCAGCCCTGATTGCATATTAAAATCAAGAGATTTTTAAAAAGTACAAATGTTCACCTGGACCACTTAAATCAGAATCTCTGGCTGAGGGAGGGGAGTGGCAGATATCCACATTTAAAAAATCTTTGCTGGTGATTCTAATATGAATCAAGTTTCAGAACTGCTGGTTTCAGAAAGATAAGGAACAGAAAGTTAGAATGAAACTCTTCCTGGTAAGTATCAGGACACCAAAGTGAGTGTGAGACAGATCACCTCTCGTTGTATGCTGATTTACAAAGGAAAGCCTCCAAGAATCTATTACATTTTTCTGGAAGCTTCAACAAATTCAAGAATATAAAGATGGAACAGAGAGAAGATTTAAGGAGAACGTTATGGTGGAGACCTCTTCGGAGAGAGCTGATGCTATGCTGGCGTCTTCATTTCCCTTCTGTAAAGGAGGCATGGTGAGTGCTCCCTTTTGCTTCAAACATAGAGAAAGGGGTTACACTCAGAGAGCTTGAGATATTGTCCTGCCATCAGGAGACACAAGACTGCTGTCTGATTCGTGCATAAGAAGGCTTTATCAAGCATAGATTGGAATCTGTTTTCTACCAGCCAACTGCTCTGTTGGTGGAATCAACAGTGTTATAGTTCGGGAATCACCCTGCCTCTCAGAGTTTGTCAAGGCAAGGGAGGCATCAGTGTTTCCCTGTTGGAGAAAGGCAGTGACATAGGAGAGGGATCCTGCATGATTCCTAATCAACACGGTTGACAGGAAACGTGAGCCAAACTCAGCAGAAAGAGGTCGAAGGGTGTATCCTCAGATAGAAAGTGGGAGTGGCAGGTGTTCACTTTCAATAGAGCTGTAATCCCCTGGGTCAGCATAAGAGCAGAAATCTCAAAGAGCTCACAAAAGCCACCCATGAGAGAAAGAGTTAGCCAAAATTATCTTCCAGGATGACATTTTAACCAGCTGCCAGAGAGAAGGCATGAAGCACTCCAGCTCAAGTAAAGATCAGCCTATTCTTTGTCCTCATTTCCCTTCTGCTACAGCAGGACTGAAGAGTAGAAGAATTAGCAAAATAGCGGTAAGTGAGCAGGAAGAGGAGGGGGTAAAGCTGTCCACGCCCCCTTTCCCACTGCAGGTTGACATCCTGAAGCCTGCCCAAGCTGGGGGAGAAGAGTACAGTGTTAAATGGACATTGGAGTTGGATTAGCAGGCACACTCGCCCTACGATCCCTCAACTTGTAAGAGCACAGCAGAAAATAAAGACTGAGTTTTAGTCACCTGACATATTCTAATTAATGATTTTACTCTTGACATGACTTACTCACCCTTTTACCTACGAGACTCCCTGTGCCCTTGATCCCAAATGTCTTCTTGCTTCTTAATCTGTGGCTTCCGTGCTAGAGCTTCTTCATCTGTATCTTGCTTACTTGTATTTGACATCTAGTAGCTGATCTCTTCTCAACTCTCTCTTAAGAACAGTAATTTCTCATTTGCTTCCCACTCTGATGAGCATAAATAATTCCCAGTGACCCCCATGAATACCCAAGTCTTCACCCTGTGCACTGCCAGCCCTCACCTGCAGCGAGGCATGTCTCATCATGGAATAAAACAGAACAGTTAATTAGGTATTTTACTTTCCAACTTGTTTGGTTAACATCTGGAGGTGTAGGCAAACAACAAAGAGCAACACAGTATATAAAGCTCATTAGTGAGGCATAACAGTACCCAACAGAATGGAGCTAGAGTAAACTGTGAGCTCATCCAAATTATAGAGTTGCAAATGTAGTTTTATTTGCATTTGATGAATTGTGTGTTAGTAATGCACTGTAAATCATGGGACCTATAAGGGTGGTGTAATTTTTGTTAAAGCTACACACAAATTTGGGCACCTTAACTTATAGCTATTTACTTTGCTTTTAAAATGGAACAAAAAGTAGGTTTCAAAATGATAAAAACAGTCTGATCAATTTCTTGTTAAGGATTTGAATTTTGACAAAGTAGGGAACTCAGAAAATTATTGCAAAGATGACTTTTATATCCCTGATAATGTAATTCTTTAGTACTGGAAATTACTTTCTTTTTAGCTGCTATGATCTTTTCCAGTCTCTCTCACAAATTACTTTGGATTGGCTTTCTAAGCCGGTCTAGTGTGAAACCTCTAGGGAAGGCTCAGCTGCAATAAAAAAAGCAGCAGTTTTGGTTCATTATTGCATCTTTCCTTCCTAAAATATAGAATACTAATAATAGAGGCGTAGGGTGTCACATGTCCCTATGTTAATGAGAAAATTGGTAATGGTGACATTTAGTTAATTCACACAATCATTATTAAAAGTACACACAATTTAAAGTAATGAGGTATAGATTAACCTCCTTAACTGCCTTTCCATGAGTAAGATGATTCTTGTGTTCCTGCCATTTTTGTTCATTAATTTATTCAGCAATTATTTATTGATTGTCTAGAATGTGTCAGGCTTGCTGCTAGAGATATAAAGTAGGATAAGATACCATCCTGTGCCTGCTCCACAATCTTGATGTATTTTCAGAGAAAGGCTAATAAAAGATAATTTCAGTAGATAAGTGTTACAACAAGTGTGCACCAACTCCAGTGATGAAACTAAAAGAGGCACAATTAATTGATTGGGAGGATTTGAGAGGGGAACGTTTCAGAGAGGAGAAGATCTTTGAATTAATTTCCCAAATTAGAATAGGTATTCTAAGGCCACTCTGAGAATGGTGAAGGAGGTTTTGTGCTAAAATACTTGGGCATGAAGCAGCTTGGCACCTTCAGGAAGCTGTCAGTCATTTGATATGACAAGAGTGTAGGGTATGAGCAACCAAGTCCCAGGAAGTACACTGATAAATGAAGACAAGTCCTAGATCACAGAGTACAATCACTCTCCGTATCTGTGGGTTCTGCATCCACAGATTCAATCAACCAAGGATCAAAAATATTTTTTAAAATCCTAGAAAGTTCCAAAACCCAAAATGTGAATTGGCTATGCACTGGTGACTATTTACACAGCATTCATATTGTATTAGGCGTGATAAGTAATCTAGAGATAATTTAAAGTATAAGGGAGGATATGTGTAGGTTATCTGCAAATACTACATCACTTTATATAAGGGACTCGGGCATCCACAGATTTTCGTACCTATGGGAGGTCCTGGAATGAATCCCCCACGGATACTTAGGGACAACTGTACCTTGCAAGTATGCTGTAGAATTTGGTGTTCACTCTGTAGGCAATGGGAAGCTATTAGAATACATTTAGAAGGAAAATAGCATTGTCAGTTTTGTGGTTTTAGACAGCTTATTCTGGCAGCCATTTGAAGGATTAGTTAAAAACTCAAACTCGAATCTTTCAAATCGGTGATCATTTAACCTATAGGTTCAGAGGGTCTGTTAAACTCCTACAACTGCACACAAAATTTGTGTACCTATATACTATTCCTGGGGAGAAGGCCCATAACATACATTTGACTTTCAGTCACTGAAAGAGGATGATGTTGAAGGCTGGGAAGTAGGATGACCAACTTATCCCAGTTTGCCTGGGACTCTTCTGGTTTTAGTACCAAGAGTATTGCATCTGGGAAAGCTCTAAATTCCAAGAAAACTGTGATACATAATCACCTTACTAAGATATCACAAGGCTGTGGCAATAGTCCCTGTAAAAGGAAATGAGAACTTCAGTTAGAGGAGAAGGAATGACCTTGAGCAGTATAAGCTACAGAACTGAGTGGCTAATGGGTTTAAAGTATTGGAGAAAGGATGAACTATGAGGATATGAACTATGAGGATAAAACCTATGTATCTAGCTCTAGTTACTATATTTATCTGGTTGCCGTAAAAGAAAGTGTGTGTGGGGGGTGTGTGTGTGTGTGTAAGGATGACTTCCATTTTGAACATGTTGATAATAAGTATTTATGAGGTTCTGATGGACATGCCTGATAGGAAGTTGGATATGTAGATTTAAAGTTGTAGAAAATATATCTAGGATAGATATGTAATTTGTAAGCCATTACAAGTATTAATTGAAATTTGAATAAGACTATCCAAAGTACCGTAAGCAGATTACCAAGAGAAACTGCACTCTACGAAACTAAGGGAAGAAAGATTGTGATTTTCATTTATAAATTTAAAGTTTTAAATACTTTCATGGAAATATTAACTAATGTAAACAGAAAGAAATTTGAATATAAAAATTGAAAAGGAGGAAATGAAATATTACTTGAAGCTTGTATAATTATACACTTAGAAAATTATTTGAAAATATGATTGAAGACAAGAAGAGAATTTAATAAGCTCGCTAGATACAAAATATACACAGAAACCAATAGTTTCTGTTTATATGAACAATAAAGAGTTAGAAGATTTAATGGAAAAAGACAATCATCTACAATAGCGACAATGAGAGTTAATATTAAATGCTATTATTGATGAATACTGAATGTTATTATGTGCCAGGTACTCTTCTAAGGCTTTCATAGGCCTACTGCATTTAATCCTCAAAACAACTGTACTTTACAGATGAGACAATGGATGCAAAGAGAGTTTAAGGAACTTGCTTGTGTTTATACGGTTAATAAGTGACAGGCCTACATTTTAAGTGTAGGGAGTCTTAATCCATAGGCTGTGGTTTTAACTGTTATACTATGTAGTTAGTACCCTTAAGAAAGAAAAGTAGTAAGGTAATACTCAGGAATATACTCAACAAGAAAGGCCCAAAATCTGTATAAAGGAAATGTTAACATGCTATCAATGGAGAAAGGAAGTGTTGGACAAATAGACTTGGATGGAAAAAAATATAAAAATACAAGTTCTCCCTAAACTGATCTATAAATATAACTTGATTCCAATATAAATAACAATAATTTTTCCTGTGAAACTAGTTTTAAAATTCATATAAAATTTTTAAAAGGAAAAACTTCAGAAATGAAGAGTATTGTTAAAGGGATAGCCCATCAGATATTTTAAAACTATTAAACTTTTCAACAATTAAAAAAAGGCAGCACTGGCACATGAGCAGACAGATAAATGGAATTCCAGAAATAAATAAGTGCCTAAGGATTCACTATATAGTAAAGGTGGCATTATATAATATATATCATCTAACAGTGGAGGAGAAGATGGATGATTCAATAAATGGTCCTTGAACAAGAGGGAAGTCATCTGGAAAAAAATGAATTCATATCTTATCACTTAAAACAAGAGAATTTGAGAAAATTGAAGAGTCCACTGTAAAAATATTAAAGCACAAAATTAATAGAGAAAGAAATTATTTTATAATCCCAGTGTATGACAGACCTTTATGTGTATGACACAAATGCAAAGGCCATAAGAAATTATGTTGATCTGCAAATCAGTGTGATACATCACATTAACAAAATGAGAAATAAAAATCATATATCATCTCAGTAGATGCAGAAAAAACGTTTGACAAAATTCAACATCCATTTATGAAAAAAACTCTCAACAAAGTGAATAGAGAGGGAATGTAACTTAACACAATAAAGGCCACATATGACAAACCCACAGTTAACATAACTAGTTCAATGGTGAAAAGCCTAATGTCTTTCTTCTAAGATCAGGAACAAGACAAGGGTGTCTACTCTCACCACTGTTATTCAACATGGTTTGAAAGTCCTAGATGGACCAATTAAGCAAGAAAAAGAGCTCAAAGGTATCCAAATCAGAAAGAAAGAAGTAAAACTGTCATTATTTACAGATGACATGATACTATATATAAGAAAATCCCTAAAGACTCCAACAAAAAACTATTATAATTAATAAATGAATTCAGTAAAGTTGTAGGAGGCAAAATTAATATACAGAAATATGTTGTGTTTCTATACACTAATAACAAATATCAGAAAGATATCCCATTCACAACTGCATCCAAAAGAATAAAATAGCTAGGAATAAGTCTAACCAAGGAGGTGAAAGACCTGTACACTAAAGACTATAAGACACTGATGAAAGAAATTGAAGACACAAATAAATGGAAAGATATTCCACATTCATGGAAGAATAAATATTGTTAAAATGTCCATACTCCCCAAGGCAATCTACAGAGTCAATGCAATCCCTATCAATATATCAATGGCATTTTTCACAGAAATAAAACAAATAATTCTAAAATTTATATGGAAACTCAAAATATCTTGAATAGCCAAAGCAATCTTGAGAAAGCAAAACAAAACTGGAGGTATCACACTCCTTCATTTCAAACTGTATCAACAAAGCTACAGTAATCAAAACAGTATGGTATGGCACAAAAACAGACAGGTAGATCAATGGACAGACTAGAAAGTCCAGAAATAAACCCACACATATATGGGCAATTGATCTATGACAAAGGAGCAAAGAACATGCACTGGAGAATGTACAGTCTCTTCAATAAATGGTGTTGGGAAAAATGGACAGCACACACAAAAGAATGAAATTAGACCACTATCTTACACCACACACAAAAATTAATCCAAAATGCAGTAAAGACCTGAATTTAAAACCTGAAACCATTAAATTTCTAGAGGAAAACATAGGCTCAACCTCACCGCTGCCCCTGATGTCTGGACTCCAGTTGGTCTAGTTGTTTCTGTCATTTCCCACCCATGCACAGTGACACTGCACTGCTACCATGCTGAACAGAAAGGGTGCTGCCACAAGCGAGGTAAGAAGAAGAATTAATCCATCAACCAGAAGGCAGTTGTTGAGCAAAACTTGTGTTAGGTACAACGAAGGATATTGAAAATGCATAAGAAAATGAATATCTTTGTATGGTGACAGATGGCAACTAGATTTATCTGGTGATATTTTGAAATTCATAGAAATATCAAATCACTAGGTTGTGTGCCAGGAACTAACATAGTGTTGCAGGTCAATTATACTTTAAAAACAAACAAACTCATAAAAAAGAGATCAGATTTGTGCTTACCAGAGATGGGGGCTGGGAGGAGGGGGAATTGAATGAAGGCAGTCAAAAGTACAAACTTCCAGTTATAAGATAAATAAGTACTAGGGATGTACTGTACAACACAAAAAAGATAATTCACACTGCCGTATGTTATAAATGAAAGTTACTGAGAGAGTAAATCCTAAGGGTTCTTATCACAAGGAAAAAATTTTTTTCTATTTCTATAATGTTGCATCTATATGAGATGATGAATGTTCACTAGACCATTTCATGATGTATTAAGACAAATCATTATGTTGTACATTTAAACTTACACAGTGCTGTATGTCAATTATATCTCAATAAAACTGGGAAAAAATGTTCATTCCCAGTGAGGAATTGTTTCACGTTAAGTAAAGCAGGCTTATGGGAACGCTTTCAAAGGCTTGTACTTCAGTTTATTAATTGTCAGTCTGTTCTCTTTGTTCCTGTGACTGTCATGAAGCCTTATGAAGTGAGGGATTCATTTATTCAAGTTTAACTGAATACATGAAAAAACACAAATGAAAAAAAAGAAAATACCTAAGAAAAATTTATCTTTAAGGATCTTACCTATTAGAGGAATAAGGCAAAACATTAACATTGAACAAATCTAGACATGTATGAATAAGTGCCAGAGGAAGAAAAGATAGAGATTTCAGGGTGAACTGGTGTGATTGGTATAGGCTACATGAGGGAAGAGAGATGTGATCTGAGAGATGAAGTCTCATTCAGAATTTTGACAGGTGACTACACTGAAATATCAAGAGTCGTCTTCATATTATCTCCTATTTCCCAATAAAAAGGTCAAAATAGCCAGGGTTGTCACTTGAAATCTCTGCATTTAATCAAGTCACAATTATTTGTGTCAGGGAAAGAAATAACTCAAAAATAATTTACTTTGGAATTGGAATAAAATGTGTGATATTACTTGAAGTCTATCTGTCCTACTCATTTTGGTGTGTTTAGGTTAATGGTAAAATAAGCTTGTATTCTCTGAGCACACGCAAGAGAGCAGAGAGACATGACTCGGCACTGGATGGTGGCGAGCGAAGCCACCCTAGGATAAAAAAAATGGCAAATGCTCCTCAATCACTTTCATGTTGTTGTGGCCAAACACAAATAGCATCAAAACATCTGGGATTTCCTCATTTTAGTTCCAAGTTGTCAAATTTTCACACATTCTTGCTTTTTAGTGCTCGGAGGTGAGGTCTTTTTTTCTAACTTGATTTGTGTCCTCTGGCAAAATTGTTAAGAATTCCCATCAAATGGGGGCCTTAGATTTTCCCACGTCAACTGTCTCTTACAATGGCAGCCGGTGTAGACAGAGGAAAGGAAAGACTAGAGAGGTGTAAAGAGAATTTCTGGGTAAAAAGACAACGATATCAACAGCAAACTAAATTATTAAAGAAAATTTCCTAAAATCTTTCCTTTAATTTCGAAGTTTTCGGTAATTTGAAATTGAGGCACACAGTAGAATGACAGCTTTCAGTCATCTTTGATCCTCCCTAGAATTTCAACTTGCCCCACCCAACTTTCACACTTTTGTCTCTCTTCTCTGCCTTAGTTTTTTCCCTTAGCACTTTTCACTTTCTAAAGTACACTATACTTTACTTATTTTATCTTGTTTATGCTTTGCCTTCACCACTAGAATGAGTATTTCCATGTTTCTGCATGGTACAGGCTATCTGAAAATGAACACTAGTAAACTTGGTGAAAGGATGGACTGAATAAAAAGCAAGTCTTGGATGTGAAAGATAATGTATAATGAATATGATTTAAGACTTGTCTACCCTAGAGCCATTTGTTTACACCCCAGGCTAGTAAAAACCCAGGAAATTTCTCCTCCCCTCCTCAGGGATTTGTTTATATTCCAGAGTGAAGGGCTTTCTCTTTCTGGAAGGGAGGATGGGTTCATGTGCCAGCCACCCTATATAAGCATTTAGTCTCATAATTTCTGGGCTCCGCTACTATGGTACGACCCTAATAAGTGTTCAAGAGAACATCTGCCCTTGTTGTGTTGCTCTACAGGGGACTGGAAAACTGATGCTAAAATACTCTGTAGGTAATAAACAATCTGTTTTCTGATCCAGAGATTTGTGATTCCTGTCAGAATCTACCTATCTATCTATCTACCTATCAATCATTTATCTATCTATCTAAACTTAACAGACAAATGGAAGGAAGGAAGGAAAGAAGAGGGAGGGAGAAAAGGAGGGAAGGAGGGAGGGAGGAAGGAAGGTTGGTTGAATATTAACCTGTCAGAAATTCTTTATATTCCTGCATTGGATGGAAAATTTTACAGATAATAATGGAGGTCTATTCTATTCAACTTTTAGATATAAGTTGTTCTACATATATATTTTTCAGATCACTCTTGGTAATTTTAAGTGATGTGTTCAGTTCCATGCCAACAAACAAGCCAAATAAAATTCAATTTCTGAGAAAAAATATTAAGAAGACTAAAGAGGATTCAATATGTTTGTTTCCAAAGTATTTACTAGAAAGTATGTGATTTGCTAAGTGTAAAGAATGATTGATCATTTACCTCTGACAAAAGTCTTAGTGAAAAACTGTCCAAGAAAAGGAATGGTAGTTTGAGGCAAATTGGCTGAGGTAATAACAAAGAACTCCTTTTCTGAGATAACACATAAATCTATAAAGATGATCTATTAAAATGGCTAAAATGGGAAGAAGAATCACTTGGCCTACGTTTTCCTCAGGATGCAGTCAAAATATATAGAATTCTCCTCTGAACAGAAGAAATGACAAACTCTATTAAACCAAAGATTCCAGAAACTTTTAATTTGCTATTTTGCTGACATTTGGGGTATTGAGAAAAGCTTTAGCCAAATGAGCAACTCATCAATTTATCTATAGGCGTTCCAAGGTTTTTTTTTTTTTCCCCAAGTCCATTAGGGTATGAAGTGATTCATGAAAAACTTCAAAAGGATTGCTTAATGCATGTCTAGTTTCTGTAGTTAAAATATTTGAAAGCTCTTTACTCACCCCAAGTTTTACAGTGATTCACCTAAAAAAATCTCTTTCGTTGGCAGAAACACATGTTAGTTACATTTCTACACTCAAGAGAAACACTGTAGAGACCAAAATATTATGTTACTAAGTTAATGATATGCATATCTCATAGAATTTTCTGTCATCGATATCTGTGACCAAGTTGGCAACAGATCAAACAGTTCCCCAGACTGTTTGATCCCTGCTAGGCCCCTCCTCTGACTGCTTCACCCACTGACCATTACACAGTTTATTATATACGTCACCTTCAGACAATGATTCACTGCCAGTGTATGATCTTACTACAGCTGCTGCATATATATCTGGGGATTTCTATCTTTCTCAACATCAATTATAATATTTACTTACTCCTATGCTAACAAAAGCACTATGTTTCATATATTGCATAATTAGCTATATAGATATACTTTTAGCTGTATATACAGATATCCTGTGACCTAGGCAAAAACTGTGTACCCCAACTTTGAGAGAAGACAGTACAAGGGGGGTATGACACATGCTCAACATAATACTCTATATTTGCCTGTCACGCCATTGGACAGTTTCAAAGCAGTTTCACTGGCATTTCATCTGATCTTCAGAACTACAAGGTGACCCACCTTCTGATTTTCAAGTCTGTCACGTCAGACAGGTTTAGGCTCATTCTGAATGACCTTAGAAGGTAGAACAAACCAACAGATGAAATCTGTAGGGAGTCACATTTTAACCCCCAATTAAGGAGCATTTTCTGCCTATTAGATCTCTATGGGTACACTAGTTTGTTTTGTAGTTAGTGTGTTTCTTAATGAAAATATCCAATACAGTGTGACAAAAAAGAAGTAAGGTATCCACTGAGTAGGCGGGTGAGATGACCTTTCAAATATCTTCAAATGTTGGAACCCTTGGGTAAGTGCTCTAGGATTGCTTTAGTTTAGGAGAGGTAGTAGCTTGCTGTCCTTCAGATCCTAAAAGGGAATCCATCACCCCTCTCTTCCCTGTCTATATTCTTCAGTGCTACTGGACACATGCCCAGTTAAGACACAGAACAGTTCAGCCATGGGCTGCAGCTGCTGCGTGGCTAATGGAAAAGGCGGCCAGGAATGCATACTCTGTCTACTCCGTGCCAACAGGCTCGCCTGATCTGAACAAAAATCCAGTCAAGCTGCCTGTTTGGCACTATGCAAGCAACACATCTGGGTGCCTCACAAGATTTCTAACTGAAGTGAGGGGCTGATTTCAAACTATGTAGACCCAACATTAAATGCTCTCTTCCCCAGTGGGCTGTGCCATAAGCCAGTGAAAGTTGGGAAAAGAACCTAAAAAAAAAAAAAAAAAAGAGTGGATATTTGCATAACTGATTCACTTTGCTGTACACTTGAAACTAACACAACATTGTAAATCAACTATACTCCAATAAAAATTAGAAAAAAAAAAACTTGGGACCATGAAATCCATGGGATCTTGGAGCAGTAAAGGGTCAGTGATCTTACCCTACATTTCTCAGAATATGTTCCATGGAAACATTGCTTTGTGAAAGGCTCCTTGGGAAGAAAATGATCTGATATTAAAGAAATATTGCACATTTGGATCTTTCTAGAAGATTCACAGTGCACATTAATTTATTAAATGTTTTGAGAAGTCCTACTGCAAAGAAACTTCAGTAAACGCAGATCTGACAAACACAATTTTTCCCTTGCACAATGGTCATTAACATTCCATAGAAAATACACTAGGAGATAACGATATTTTAGTACCAAACCCTTCTTTTTACACACGAAGAAACTTAGGTCCAGAGAAATAAAGTGACTTGTGCCAGGCTGAATAAACTGACAGAGTTATGACTAGACTTGGGTTTCCTAATCTTAGTTTCTTTTTTTCTGAAAGATTTTCATGATCCCATTCTCGACTTTTCTACTTCATTTTATCATGCCTAGGTCTGGTGCTCATCTTTAGACTGATCAGCTCTGGCTACAGGGTAGAGTCTGGGAAAAGCCTTAGGATAAGTGACAGTTTGGCCAGTCTACTGGAGCCAAGAGCGGTCATGCTGTAAAAAACCAATAGCATGTCAGATTGTGGAGAGATATTCTACCAGATTTGGAATTATTCACAACTAAAAAGTTATGGCTGCTCTAACACATGCATTTCCTCATTTGCATACAAAATTCCTAATGAGCCCTTGCTTGACCTAATTCACCTGTTCCACACAGAACCTCAAGTCCATTCAACCCAACTCAAAATAAGACAACTAGAGATTACATCCTGTTAATGTTCCATAAGTGATATGATCATTATAAGTTCAGAAACTCAGGATTCCTTCTCTAGCTGGCTCAGTCAGATTCAAATATGGCTCTTGAGATGCATAAAATATATGGACTTAACATCCTCCCCAAATACAGCCCAGTATACAATGGTGTGTGGGGTGGGAAGGGGAAGAGGGCAGCAGTGAAAATTCCCATTTGAAAAATTAGAGAGAGGAGCACACCATACCTTGTACACTTATAGATGGTGGTAGCAAGATGGACATTGGGTGAGTGACTTACTTCTTTAACGATTAACTAAGCCTCATAAATGGTCAATACGGACCCCAAGATCAGACTCCTGGAAATATTTCCCCTGTGGTTTTCAGGACCATCCATGAAAAAGGCATTGTGGAATCCTCGGGTTGTCCCCTACCTGTTTAATTCTCGTGGTGGTCATTTTGGTGACTGTGAATTGCCTAAGATGCTGAGAAATGCAGTCATCTTTTTTTCAGCCCTAAGAATCTTTTTGATCATACAGTTACCCTAAGAATTTAAGTGGCTGTTGCTCAATATCACTATCGTAGACACTCTTTACTAATTAGCACTATAGGAAATCGTATCGTCTAATATGGACTGAACTACAAACTCAAGACACTGTCCAGTTTCCTAATATTTACTTAAAGTTATCAGCCTTGGAGCATAAATAAAACACAGTAGGCTGACTTGGGGCAGCTAGATATTTTTTCCCATAAATGAATTTATTTTAAATCAGAGCTATCCTATAAAATGTCCTGCAATGATGGAAATGTTCTTATTTTGTGCTATCCAATATGGTAGGCACTAGGCACATATAGCTACTGAGCACTCGATAAGTGGTTAGAGCCAATGAGGAACTAGATTTTAAAATTTTATTTAATTTTAATTCATTTAAATTTACATGGCCACATGTGGCTAATGGCTACCATATTGGACAGCACAGTTCTAGAATGATCCAATGCCAAGGTTAATTCCCAACCAGAACTACATATTATAGCAATTATCAAAAGGTGCTTTGATAGCAAGAGACTATGAAATTGGGGTTCTCTGATTCACCTCCTCTTTTTCTGTGTATTTATATTTTAAACCGTAACCCTGTGTTATCTTTAGCATCAGAAGCAGAGTCTATTAAAAAACACTATACTAATATTGCAGCTCAGAAAGCCAATGATGATCTGATCTTAAGCACTTTAAGATCTTCCTTATAACAAAGTTTTATACTTACCCTGTTATTTCCGATTCTATTTTTCAGCAAAGTAACCTTGGACAGGAACTTCTTGCCCTCTTGAAATATGTCTATGGAGGCCATGAGAAATATTCAGTAACTCTGATAATCTAATAATTTCCCACAAAATTCTTAAACTTTCAGCCTCAAAGAGCATACTATCCAATCCCAAGAGAGAAATCAGGTAATCGTTACCAAAAATTAATTGCTTTTCATTCTGATCCTAGAATGGGGAAATACTCACTGCTCCCAGCCCTCATGAGTTAGTTCCATATTTTCTCCAAAGTTCTGTTTTTCTTTAAACATTTGCCAATTTGAGTACTAGTATTCTTTTGGTTCCAAGTGACAGAAATCCATTTAAGGCACACAAAAAATAGGTAACTACGGATATAGGAAGGCCTCATAGAAGGCAAGACAGGAATAGTCAAACATATGTATAAATAGGAACTGTATTCCAGGTATTCAGTAGCACCTAGTGAAATGGATGGCATCTTTTAAACCCCAACCTGAACATAAAGGGGTAAATTGCTTTTTGTCTGTGAATAAATCTTCAGGAAGCTTCCTAAACTCTTTTTTTGTTTGTTTGTTTTTGATATAGACTGTCTATATTTTAATTTTTCTTAGTAGCTTCCAAGCAAGATTTTAAAATTTAGTTGTGCTCCATATTTATAGTTTACCAGGACCTCTTGAGGACTGAGTTTCCTCTGTCACACTTTGTTCTCACTGAGAGTCACTTTATCTCATGAATCCCATGCTTTGGATTCTCTGCTGTGACCTCCTCCATCAAATTACTTCTACCTTCCCTTTGTAAGAAAGGACTTTCTTTTTCTGCCTGCCTTTACACTCCTTTTCTTTTTAGTATTTCTGTTAGTATTCCCTTCACATGCCCAGAACCAAAAGGACTGAAATAGAAAACAACATGTCAACAGCAGCCCCAAAACACTGAACAGTTGGCACAGCTTGGAAAATGAGGGAGAGAAGTGGGCAACATGAAGGGTAAATGGGCTCCAGTTTTCTGCTACTGGGGACTGTCTGACAAAGACCCACAGCAGAAGTACCAAAACACTTCAGTGAAACTTCATAAAATCTGAGGATAATATGTGGCAATTAGAACAAAAAAGCTGATGGATCTGTTCTTGGAGAACCATTTGCCTTCAGAAGAAATTGGTCATGATGGTGGATGGACATGAAACCAAGTTATCTGAAGAATGATTGAAGATGCTGGAAATTTTAGCCTAGCATCAGAAAATTACATAACCTAAGAGTCAAAATATTACATAACCAAAAGTCACTTCATCCAATCTTCTGTAAAATGTTTAAATTTCCTACCAACTATTTGTCTAACCAATGCTTAAAATGAGGATTAGATTCCTCATTCCTTAAATAAGCAAAGCAGCTTATTTAATAGATATATTTTTAAAGAGCCTTTTACCGAGTTTATAAAAACATACAAAAATTTCACAAATCATAAGTGTACAGCTTGATGAATGTTCAAAATATGAACTTTTTTTTGTTCCTAAGGATCATCTGTCTACTTGATTTATTTAAAAAAATTATTGAGGTATAATTGACATATAATATTATATTAGTTTCAGGTGTACAATATGATTCAATACTTGTATATATTGTGAAATGATCACCACAAAGTCTAGTTAACATCCATCACCTCACATAGTTACAATTTTATTTTCTTCTGATGAGAACTTTTAAGATCTACTCTCCTAGCAACTTTAAAATATGCACTATAGTGTTATTAACTATAGTCACCATGCTGTACATTACATCTCCATGACATTTATTTTATAACTGGAAGTCTGTACTTTTTTTTTTTTTTTTTTTTGCGGTACACGGGCCTCTCATTGTCGTGGCCTCTCCCGTTGCGGAGCACAGGCTCCGGACGCGCAGGTTCAGCGGCCATGGCTCACGGGCCCAGCCGCTCCGCGGCATGTGCGATCTTCCCGGACTGGGGCACGAACCCATATCCCCTGCATTGGCAGGCGGACTCTCAACCACTGTGCCACCAGGGAAGCCCTGTACTTTTTTATTGAAGTAGAGTTGATTTACAATATTCTGTTAGTTTCAGGAGTACAGCACAGTGATTCAGTTATTTCTTCTGATTATATTCCATTACAAGATATTGAATGTAATTCCCTGTGCTGTACAGTAAATCCTTGTTGCTTAAGTATATTTTGATCCTCTTCACCCATTTTGCCCACCACCCACTCCCTGCCTGCAGCAAACACTAATCTGTTCTCTGTACCTATGACTTCAGTTTTGTTTTGCTTTGTTTTGTTTTAAGAATCCACATATAAGTGAGATCATACACTATTTGTCTTTCTCTCTCTGACTTACTTCACTTAGCATAATGCCCTCAAGTTTCATCCATGTTGTTGCACATGCCAGGATTTCCTTATTTTCAATGGCTGAATAATGTTCCATCATATATACATGATGGATCATAAATATGGTGGAATATTATATATATACATATATATCATTATATTTCACTGATGAATATAATTCATTATAATGAATATTCCATTATATTTATATATATGATGCATTTTCTTTATTCATTTATCCATTGATGGATGCTTAGGTTGTTTACTTGTCTTGGCTATTGTAAATAATGCTGCAAAAAGATGCAGATATCTTTTTGAAATAGTGTTTTTGTTTCCTTAAGATAAATATGCAGAAGTGGAATTGCTGGATCATATGGTAGTTCTAATTTTTTATTTTTTTGAGGAATCTCCATACTTTTTTCCACAGTGACTGCACCAATTTACATTCCCATCAAATGTGCACAAGGGTTCCTTTTCTCCACATCCTGGCCAACAGTTGTTTTTTCTTGTCTTTCTAATAACAGCCACTCTAACAGGTGTGAGGTGATATTTCATTGTGGTTTTGATTTTTATTTCCTTGATGATTAGTGATATTGTGCACCTTTTCATGTTTCTGTTGGTAACTTTATACATCTTCTTTTGGAAAAAATGTCTATTTAGTTCCTCTTCCCATTTTTTACTCAGATTGCTGGTTTTTCTGTTATTGAGTTGTATGAGTTCCTTATATATTTTGGATATTAACCCCTTATAAGATATACGTTCTGCAAATATTTTCTCCCATCCCACAGGCTGCCTTTTCATTTTATTGAGGGTATCATTTGCTCTGCAGAGGCTTTTTAGTTTGATGTAGTACCAATTGTTTATTTTTGTTTTTGTTGCCTTTGCTTTTGGTGTCAAATTAAAAAAAAAAATCATCATTAACACAGCTGTCAAGGAGCTTACTGCCTAAATAGGAATTTAGTGGCTTCAAGTCTTATGTCCAAGCCCTTAATCTATTTTGAGTTGATTTTTGTGTATAGTGTAAATTAATGGTCCAGTTTCATTCTTTTGCGTGTGGCTGTTCAGTTTTCCCAGGACCATTTATTGAAGATTCTGTCCTTTCCCTGTTGTGTATTCTTGCCTCCTTTGTCATAAATTAATTGCCCACATATGCATGGGTTGAATTTGGGGCTCTTTATTCTAATCCATTGATCTATGTGTCTGCTTTTATGCCAAAAAACATAAACAAAATTGGCTTGATTACTCTAGCTTTGTAGTAGAGTTTGAAATCAGAAAGCATGATGCTACCAGCTTTGTTCTTTCTCAAGACTGCTTTGGCTCTTTGGGGTCTTTTGTGGTTCCATACAAATTTTAGGATTATTTCTCAATTTCTGTGAAAAATGCCACTGATATTTTGAAAGGGATTGCATTGAACCTGTAGATTGCTTTGGGTGGTATGGACCATTTCACCAATATTAATTCTTCTAATTCATGAACATGAAATATTTTTCCACTTATTTGTCTCTTCAATTTCTTTCATCAATGTCTTATAGTCTTTAGTGTACAGGTCTTTCACCTCCGTGGCTAAATTTATCCCTGAGTATTTTATTCTTTTTGATGCAGCTGTAATGAACTCTCCATTTTAGTTACCAGGAAATAGATCATTAATAGCATCCAAGAAACTCCCTTCGGTTTCTTTCCCCTTCAATTCATTCCTGGAGATATAACCACTGTTTGCTATCTGCCAGCATCAGTTAGTTTTGCCTGGTTTTGAATTTTATATAAAATGAAGTCATACAGTATGTACTCTATTGTACCTGGCTTCTTTCATCCTCATATAGTTTTTGTGGGAGTAAATATTGCTACAAATATTTTGGAATATCGTTTGGTATTATCTAGTAAAAATAAACATAAACTCACCCTATGACCCAGAAATTGTACTCCTTCCTAAGCATATACCAAATCTAAATGTGTACATATGTGCACTAAAAGGCATGCTTAAGAATATCCATAGCAGTCCTATTTACAATAGCCTTAAGTTGGAAATATCAAATGTCCATTTACAGTAGAATGGATACATAAATTATAATATATTCTCACAGTTGAATAAGAATGAATGAACTATTGTTTCACACAACAGTAAGGATGGATGAATCTCATAGTCATTTGATATTTTGACAGCTTTGATTCTTGAATGTTTTTCATATTTGAGTGGATGTCTGACCCTAGCTCTTTGACCAAATTTAATTAAAGAACAAATATAATCTTGATTCCATGCTTCAGATAAGATTGTCATGTACTATTTATACTCAGATTGATCTAGAGCACGTTTAATATCTTAATGGGTAAAAGGAGATTTATAATGCACCCATTGACAAAGTCTAGGATGAGTTGAAACACCACGTCACGTAAGAAATATTTAAAGGGACTCGTAAGAAGTTACACAAGACCATAACTCTGTGGCTCTTCTTCATCTACTAGGCTCTTTCCCACACCAATGCCAAGTAACATTTAAAGGAGACAGACAGGAATAAAGACACAGACGTAGAGAATGGACTTGAGGATATGGGAAGGGGGAAGGGTAAGCTGTGAGAGAGTGGCATGGACATATATACACTACCAAATGTAAAATAGATAGCTAGTGGGAAGCAGCCACATAGCACAGGGAGATCAGTTCCGTGCTTTGTGACCACCTAGAGGGGTGGGATAGGGACGGAGGTAGGGAGACGCAAGAGGGAAGAGATATGGGAACATATGTATATGTATAGCTGATTCACTTTGTTATAAAGCAGAAACTAACACACCATTGTAAAGCAATTATACTCCAATAAAGATGTTAAAAAAAAATAAAGGAGACACAATGGCTTATAACAGAAAGGGAGATAAATATTCTGTCCATTTAAAGATGTGATTTTGTTCAGATAATCTCCCTGTTATCTAACTGGTCTTAGGTAACTGATACAAATATTGTTTCTCAATTCCTCATGTATTATATCTCTGTCTCTACTTTCAAGATCTGGTTATACTCTACTAATCATTCAGATTGTCCAATGAGGCACTGCTTCTTCAGAATAGCCTTTTTTTTTTTTTGCTTACCTGACATTTTACACAGGAAGCTGCTGGAAGAAGCATCCAGAACATTCCTGACTGTGATCTTTTAAGGCATAATTTACTTCATTTGGGGGAGACGAGGAATTTCTCTCCTACCCTCAGTTTTCACCTAACTTCTCATAAGCTCTCCTTCAAACTTATCAACCTTAAGGGAAAAAAATCTCTCTCATAAAAAAAAGAAAAGAAAAGAAAAGGAAAAAAAGAAGAAAAGACAATTTCAAATTAACCTGGGAAAAGATCAATATGACACCTAACATCTTACATCTGTTTGTAAAATGCTAATGTCATGAATAACTTTCCACCATACAAGCTGAACTATAATTCCATCATAATAACCAAGTCTCCCTGACATGATATAATTATGTTTAGACTTAAACTGGATTTATTATATTAGCATTTAATCAATATTTACTGAGCATCTATCATGTGTCAGACACTGTTCTAGACACTGGAGATGCAGCACTGAATAAAATGGACAAGAAAAGTTAGATATTCATATATCTAAGAAAAAAACTAGATATTAATATATCTGAGAAAAATGGTTAGAAATGAAGGAAAAGGGGGTTAAGGTTCAAAAACAGGATGGAATCTGCAGGACCCTGGGCAAGATAAATCAGGTTAACACGTTATTAAATTAAATATTTTCTACCTTCTATCTTGATAAAATACACCTTCATAAGGACCTCCAGGGTAGGTTTGAACTTATAATTCTGGTACCCCTAGGACTCCAAGCTGCAACTTGGCAGGGCAGGGAGATCTAGCTTCTCCTCCCCGGTCCTGAACCTATGACAGGACCACCACCCCGACCCCTTCTATTTCCAAATCTGCTCCAATTGCACCAAAAGAGGCCTCATGCGCACCGGTGTGCGTGTCTCAGTCCATACTCTCTAAGCTCCGTTCACCCCTTGGCTTCTTTGGGATCTAGTGCTGTGTGTAGCAGTGGCAGAGACCACCCTCAGGAGGACAGACCTAGGCAAGAGGCCCTTGCGAGACCTGGAAGTAGGCTCAGGGACAATTAGGCAGGGAAGTTGGGAGTTTTTAATGTCTGGAGCGCTGTCTCGAACGTGGGGTGGGCATGAACTCCAGATGGCCTCACAGACTCCAAGCCCAATGAATATGGATAAGAAGTTCAGAATGGGGCCTTTTAAATTGAGGGCTCAGGGCAAAAGTCAGTCCTCCTCTTTCCCAAGTTTTAAGTGTGCTACTGACTGCTAGTACTTTTCCAATCTCTACCCAAAGGAAGACAAGTTATTTGGCTCATAGATTCGATTCCATGTTCTGATCCTATGGAGATATATCTATCTCTACATATCTATTATCTATATCTAGATCATCTATATCTATGTCTATATCTACATCTATATCTATCTATCCACATGTGAATGTATGTGTATATATAATATATACTTATGTGTATGAATGTGTGTATCTATATCTATCTATGTATATGTGTTTATCTGTCTGTCTATTCATTCCTCCATCCAACTATATATGTAACACTGTGGAAACAGATATATCTAATATTATTAGTTGGAAGGTATTAGTCCCTTGAATCATATAGCTAATTTGTTATTTTCTGATCCCATGTTAATTAAGCACAATTCTGATAACAAATTTGGCTTTATGTGTGTTTTGACTTTAGGGACAGAATGTGCCATCATGTCAAAGCATATATCTTGGTCCTTGGGTCCATGTGATAGTCACATTACTTGCTGTATTTAATAATTGGTAATATTTTAAAGGTTGTCTTGGAAGTTGTGTGAGCATTTGTCCATATCTCCTGAGTCCACTAAACTATGAAATATTAGCAAGATAACTTTTCTGATATTAAAAGTTTGAGGACCGGTTGCCTAGCAAAGGAGAATTCACTACCAGAAATGCTGGCCTAAGAGACCACTCAGCAGACAGCCAGCTGATCTTCCCCAGCAACATGACGAATGGAGCCTGAGTCAATCAAAACTTCCACAGTCTTTCTCTGTCTGACTTACTTCACTCACTATGACAATCTCTAGGTCCATCCATGTTGCTGCAAATAGCATTATTTCCGTTCTTTTTATCACTGAGTAATATTCCATGGTATATATGTACCACATCTTCTTTATCTATTCCTCTGTTGATGAACACTTAGGTTGCTTCCATGACCTGGCTATTGTAAATAGTGCTGCAATGAACATTGGGATGAATGTATCTTTTCGAATTATAGTTTTCTCCAGATATATGCCCAGGAATGGGATTGCTGGATCATACGGTAGCTCTATTTTTAGTTTTTTAGGGAACTCCACTCAATACTCTGTAAGGGCCTATATAGGAAAAGAATCTAAAAAAGAGTGGATATATGTATATGTATAACTGATTCACTTTGCTGTACACCTGAAACCAACATAACATTGTAAATCAACTATACTCTAATAAAAATTAAAACAAAAAAACTTCCACAGTGAGTAGAGGGCCCACGCTTATGTAATGCATAACTAACAGAGCCCTGAGTACTCTACTCACCTTGTCAGCTGCCAGATATGTAGGTGGGCTTCCTGTGGTAGGAATAAGATGGACAGGTCCCCTGCAAACAGACCCGCAGTAGGTGCAGGAAGAGAGTAGAGAGTGAGTTGCTCATGTCTTAGATTCCCTCCCCTCCTCAATCGTCTAATTTTTTCATAACTAGATTCCTTTCCTTATTTCCTTCCAGTTCGTGGGACTGCCTTTACGGGCGTACATCTATGTCACAGAAACATGATATAAGCATCGTTCTCAATCAATCTAGGATCTAAGCATGAAACCACCCTGAACACTGAAATTACACAGTTACCTAGTGTTCAGTACTAGATGTACTCTTTTTTTGTGTGTGTGGTACACGGGCCTCTCACTGTTGTGGCCTCTCCCGTTGCAGAGCACAGGCTCTGGGCACGCAGGCTCAGCGGCCATGGCTCACGGGCCCAGCCGCTCCGCGGCATGTGGGATCCTCCCGGACCGGGGCACGAACCCGTGTCCCCTGCATCGGCAGGCGGACTCTCAACCACTGCGCCACCAGGGAAGCCCAGACGTACTCCTTTTAAAGAAAAATTATTAAAAAGTGGCCTGAGGTAGTAAAGTTCAAATGCTCTGAACACCAAATTTTACGGAGCATGCAACAGCGAATCGGACAGGTAGATATTTGTTGGAATCTGATCTTTAAAATGGTGACTGGCTCCCTAGTTACAGGTTGTTTGTTCTAGTCACCTTAAGAACAGGACATGTCAACCAACAACACAGGGAGAGATCTATGACTATTTGAGCTACACACAGTATTCAGTGTGACCACAATGTACACAGAACATAGAACCCTCCCTCCCTCTCTTCCTTTCATCCTTTTCTCCTCCTCTCTCCTTTCTGTGACTATTTATTGGGACTTTACTCTGTGACAGGCACTTGAGCGGGATACAGAAGTGAAACAATATGTCTCAGGTGATTGTTGGAGCTTAAAATCAAAGACAGCAAGTGCGAATTTGTCAAGGGAAAAGTCTTGTGGGAATAAACCTTGCAGACCAGCCTGGGTAGCAAGGTGGAGTTAGTTTATCGGGATGGGAGGAAGAGGAAAATGTCTTACCCTCTGTTCAATGCTAATTCACCACAGCTACCCACACACAGCAATTATTGTGGAACAATCCACTGAAAACATAAAACAACACATCATAAATGTCTACATTTTTGTGCCATGAGAATACTATATAACTTTGTGACATCTTGTTTGCTAGAATATTTGAGTGAGTTACAAATGTACCAGCACATTGTCCTATGTTTACAAAGCTTCTAAGAATACACATGTTTATACATTGCTCAAGGGCAGGGATATTTTACCATGAACTCCTCCTTCACCTCATGTAGCCCAGTAACTGCCCAATATATGCTGAGAACATGCAAGTCAAATGATACCCCAGTGCTGTCAACTAAATTGAGAAAGAGTTTCAAATGAAACTGATCTCTTCTACCCTGAATGTTCTAAGTATATGTGAAATTTAGAGCTTAGGTATTTTTCTCATTTCCAGGCACCAGGATCCCAAAGAGTTTTTCTAGAACATTAAGGATACGTTATCAAGTTGACCAAAATAAGAAGCACTTCTTTTTCATATAGGATAATATGTATCTGCAGTTTTAATCTCAAGTACACAGTCAATAAAATCATATGCTAATTACATTTTAAGAAGAAGAATTCTGTGGAACAGATCAGAAGGTTTCCACCTTTGTTCTTGTGGCAAATTTCGTGGTAGAAGTGTTTTATCCTAGACCTTGACCCTGCCCACGTTACTCTCCTTAGCATCCCCATTTCTGGGAAAGTCCAGCCAGCTCTACTTGTGTGGCATGGGAGAGACGAACATTCTTCAGTAGGATGAGTTATGCAACTGAACGGATCAGTGATAACTGTGGTTTA
This sequence comes from Delphinapterus leucas, assembly GCF_059928025.1. Classification (NCBI taxonomy): domain Eukaryota; kingdom Metazoa; phylum Chordata; class Mammalia; order Artiodactyla; family Monodontidae; genus Delphinapterus; species Delphinapterus leucas. Next base: position 23,151,200 of record NC_143129.1, read on the forward strand.
AACTAAATTGAAGAGTAGCCAAAAATTAAACTGACCAAACTTCAGTTCCATCTTGGCCTTATTTGAACTTATTTAATTTGTTTATGACTGTTTAACTTTCTGCCTCATAGATTGAAAATTAAAATTTTCTATAGTAGCACAGGGAACTATATTCAATATCCTGTGATAAATCATAATGGAAAAGAATATGAAAAAGAATGTATATATCTATGAGTCACTTTACTGTACAGAAGAAATTAACACAATGTTGTAAATCAACTACACTTCAATAAAATTTTTTAAAGTTTTCTATACTAATAATCAGGGAAGACCCATAAAAACAAAACACTCTCCTAGATGAATTCAATGAATTATTATTTACTAACAATGACTATTCCTTCCTAACTAGATTTTGATGCAAATTTGTCATTTAAGGTCTAAAAGGTGCTTTAGGGTTTATATAAACATCTTATGTTATCATGGGGGCAAAAATTTGCAAAATTATACTCCAGTTCATTAGAGCAACAGAATACGAATGCAAAATACATCTGGAAAAGAAGATAAAAAAGAAAGCTTGGGTGGTCACTTTCCTAACCTATACTCTCCTCAATAAATCAGAGTTTGCTTCTATACAAAAACAATATATCATCTCTCACATCTTGAAAGCTGCTAGAATCATTTCATGGAAAAGTGATCTAATGCCTAAACCATCTCAATCAGTCCTAGAGCTTCCTAAAATTCCCAATGAATGACACCTGTTTACAAAACTTTTATTTGCTCCCTTGAACAATGTGAGCTACTTCTCAGCTTCCTACCCAATCTTTGGTGTAGCCTGTAGATGACCACAGTCTTCAATTGTTTTTCCAGAACATTCTATGATCTCTCCCTTTTTTGTTTCTTTTGAATCTGATTTCTGCTATTATCTTTTAGATCTTTGGTTGAAATTCTTAGAAAAATCCTCCTGGAAAGCTGTTTGTTCTTTTCACTCTCTTATTTGTGCCTTGGAGAGCAATACAAATAAGAGACTAAGAGCGAAAACAGAACCATTTTGAGTTGTGTGGCCACAATCAAAATCTCATTTGTGATACATAATCATGTAATATTTTATTTTACCTTGTCAAAGATGGAACACTTTCAAAACATCTTCACTGTCTGGCTTCATTTACTAGTGGTCATAATAGTGGAGTGGGGTGGAATGGAAAAGAGGGTGAGAAAATTGAAGTTCTTGTCCCCCCTCAAAAAAGCGAATTGTTTTGGAAATAGCAACTGAATTCATAGTCAAGATATGTACATCTAATGGGCCTGAGAAACAATCTTCATTTTTCAGAACAGAGAGAGAACTGATAACAACTCATAAGAAACAACCGCCTGCCTCTCTCCAGACACATCCAATCCTTCCTAGATACGTCCCACTTGGTGAATTGCATTTGCAGTATTGGGAAAATGCTGATGTAATATGTACTTCAGAGCTTTTTCTTATGTGTCAAACAGTGCTGGAGAATCCACATGATTTTATGCACCTGTGTTGTTTGGTCGTTTTGTGTGTGTGTGTGTGTGTGTGTGTGTGTGTGTGTGTGTGTGTCCTTTGAGTGGAATCAAATGGCTGCCTTGATCCAATTTGTATGCAGAAACCATGGGGAAAGCAGTTCTTCCTAGGGGAATATACTGCATTTGAAAAACTGCACAAATAAAAACAATGTAAAATTTCTGGTAGGCTCACTGAGTGTGTGTTTGTGTTCCTGGACACCCATGAGCTTTTGGACACATAGATACGAATTAACTGCCCGTTTCAGAATTAGTAACGCTGGCTCTTTTGTATAGAGGATGCGGTATCTTCCACTTGGAATACACATGGAAAATGTTCTTAAATTACTTTCTGTTTTTATCATTAAATGTGGGAATATACCTAAAAACCACAGCAAAACTATTCTTCATGTGTGGTCTGAATCATTTATCCATTTTTCCTATAGGAGTAAGGAAATTCTATATTTAGCTCTTTGTGGAAGAAGGTAATAAATGACTCTGAGATCTGAAAATTACTACAAGGTTTATTCTATTAATAAACTAATAATCTTGGTATCTAAGTTTTGCATGCTTAGGAACTTTTAATTAGGAATTTGGTCTTTGTACATTAAAAAAAACTAGATGAAAATTAACATATTATTCTATAGTTCACTATTAATGAAATTGTACTAGAAGGTTCAAGATTTTTCTTTTTACTGGCAAGAAAATGAAATCCTTCCTCTGACAAAATTTAGTTTTATTTTTTAGAAAAAAAAATGAGCATAAAGCATGGGAATAATGGAGGAAACTTAAAAAGGAAACTCAAGAGATTATAAATAAATATTGAGTGAAAGATACTTACTGGATATTCCATTCACACAAACTGTCACACCGAGATTTAGCAAAAACTGTACGGCTACTCAGGATTGAATATTGGTCCCTCCTGACCTGGCTTCCTCACTAACTCTTAGCCTCCTCCCTGGGCTCTCATCATAAATGCCTGATGCTCCAGTCGTATCAAACTAAAGAAGCCTTTCTGTCCAACAACAGAGGCTCCTCTTGTCCTTAAGTCCAGAGAGAATAAGATGGCTTTAAGCTCTTCCGTATGAAATATTAACACTTGAAAGCTTTTAAACCCACTATACTTCTTTCCTCCATGCTGACATATTGTCTACTGTGTAACTTTCTCTAAAACAGACCTTTTGTCTATTTTCGAAATCACTAGGTAGATTATTTCCCCTCTGATGAATTCTCCAAAGCTATAAAACTTCTCACATTCATTTTGCCCCTATAGAGCCACAGTTTGTGGTCCCAAGGGGCACCTGAAGCAGGTAGTAGCCCCAGGGTATTGGATGCTGGACAAGCTGACCAGTGGGCTTGCTCTCTGTCCATCCACCAGTCCCCCCAGGTGAGAGAACGTCTCCCCCTCAAAATTTTCTTAAGGAACAGACTTAAGTATGCCCTGACAGGAGATAAAGTAACTAAATTCTGCACGCAGTAGTTCATTATGATTGATGGGCCAAGTCTGCTAGGCTTCACCACCATGGTATTGTCTTTTCCATTTATCTACTCAAAAGCAGACCCTCCTCTGGAGCGTGGGGGAGAGTAGGGAACAGAAGTAAGTTAAGTGAGCAAATAGTTTGCTGGGAAAGTCTGGGAATACCCATATGTGAATCATACCATACTAACTATAAACTAAGTATAGACTCTTTTACATTTATACATTTTTATCATAATAAAGCCAAATTAAACTTTAAAAGTCTATTTTAAACACTAAAATGCAATAAAAATTCAAATTTACGACATTAATTTAATGTGAACATTAAAACTGTTCTGTTGAATCTAAGTTGGCATATCACATCTGTTACCTTAGCACACGATGGCTTTGTCTTTGGGTTTGGCGACTCGTGGTACTGACCTGGGAAGAACTGATGTGATCACCAACAGAGAGATACCCTGGCCCTTCGGATGTGGTTGATGTGAAAAATGTCAATGGTGACAGCTCTGCTAATCTGGATTTCCAACATTTTTGTTCTTGGCAAACACAACAAACCATGGATTTCTCTTAACCAAGGGAAAGGTGTCCACTTCACCATTGCTGTAGAGAGAAAGAGAATGGTGGCCAAACAGAGCAGTGGTTGAAATGATCTTTAAGTGATAGGGATGGAGAGCTCTTTGTGGCTAAGTAGAGATAATACAGCACAGAAAATAAAACAAAAACAAAACTTGAGAGATGTGGTATCTTGCCAATTGTTTGGATTCAAATTCACTCTCCTTAAATTTATGTAACTTTTGTGATGAAAGTTTCCACCACAGCACTATCAACAAAGACTTCAAATTCTCAAACAAACTCCAAGTGTTTTCTTCAATTAATATTAGATCTGTGACTTTGATGCTAATCTTCTAGCCAGATACTTAAAACCTGACTTTCAGCCACAATCTTTGTCTGTCTTTGGCAGAAAAAAATTGTTGATTTCTTTTTTTTTTTTTTTTTGCTGTACGCGGGCCTCTCATTGTTGTGGCCTCTCCCGTTGCAGAGCACAGGCTCCGGACGCGCAGGCTCAGCAGCCATGGCTCACGGGCCCAGCCGCTCCACGGCATGTGGGATCTTCCCGGACCGGGGCACGAATCCGTGTCCCCTGCATCGGCAGGCAGACTCTCAACCACTGCGCCACCAGGGAAGCCCTGTTGATTTTTTAAGTCCAGTACTTTTTCCAGGCTAAGTTATTCTTTGTTGCTCAGAATCATTCCTTCTGTAAAATGATTCTTTCCGTATTCCACATATATTCCTGATTTTTCATCATTTTGTAATAGGGAAGAACCTTTGTATTTTATTACAAGTTGATCACTAAAGTGATGCTGCCTATAAGCTTAAATTATACATAATGACCCATCTCTGGGAACCCTTCCTTGCAGGTAATGAGTGTTAAACTAAAATACCTTTGTTTAGCTCACAGGAAACATCCTGACCAGGCCCACCTGTGAATGACTGCAGGAAGGAAAAAATTAACACATCACCTCTGGAGGCTGACCGGAACCAGGAAATGTTTGACTTTACTTCCTCCCTTTTTAATATAAAAGAAGGCTGAATTCTAATACAGGGATGTTCTTTGGGACACTAGTCCACCATCTTCTTGGTCTGCTGGCTTTTCAAATAAAGTTTCTATTCCTTGTCCCAACAACTTGTCTCAATTTATTGGCTTGTCGTGCAGCGAGCAGTGTGAGCTTGGACTCGGTAGTAATTTCATGTATTTGTAATCACATCTAATTTCATTTCTGTTGTAATTAGGTACTTTTTACTGTTTTATACTTATTACTTATTACTATATTAATATAGTTTCTTAATATATTACATGTACTTATTACTATAGCATTTTTAGTTTTTTTACCATATATCCAAACTGGGAGGGAGAAAAACAAAGTATGGATTTTTGATCACTGTCATTATACTTACTTAACCTCTCTTTTTCTTCATCCTTTTCTACATCTTATACCAAAATGTCTATCTCCTTCTAAATCTCACCTCCTTTAGAAACCTTTAAAGACCTTGTTGATATAAGAGCATCCACTGGCCACAGGAATTGGCACCCCAGAGCTATTTTCCCCCTAGTTTTTTCCTCAACTATGCACTGCCCTTACCTACCACACCAACTTACATTTCATCATGTATCATGTACCCAGGTGTGGAAGACTCATCATGAGGAAGGCAGAGTGACAGAAAAAGAGCTTATCGGTCTTGGACTGCTTATCCCCAGACTATAAAAGGAGAGAGAAATAAAAATTGTAATATACAAGACCCACTAAGTTTAACAAAGCTATGCTAATCACTGTTTTTTGGTTCTTTGTTATAGCATCTGGAACCTATATCATAACCAATATACAAATGGAATGGGGTCTTGAAATAGAATAGAAAAGGAAATTGCATCCATTTATGGAAAATACAGCTATGATTCTTGCACTTTTGAACTTGTGACCTGAGGTTTGTATGTACTACATGAATATGAAATTAAAAATTCTAGTAATTGCTAACATGGAAAAAAGCAAAATACTGCAATAAAAGATATTGAAGGGTAGACACTTTCCTTATTGTTAACAAAGAAAACCCGTCTGAAGAAGCAATATTGAAATAGTGATCTGAAGGGTAGGAAGGAACTGGTTGTGTGAGGAACAAAGAGAAAAACCTTCACAACAAGGTAATCTGCGTGGGTGAAGAGCGTGGGTGAAGATACTGGAAGAGAGAAACACTTAGATTGTTAGAGAAACTGCAATAATTCCAGGTGACTAGACTTTGTAGGTAGTTGGAAAGTGGACTGAGATGAGGTTGGTGAGCTAGGCAGAGGCCAGAACATGCAGGATCTTGCAGGTCAAAGTCAGGAGCTGGATATTATTTTTGGTGCAATGGTAAGCTATTGAAGGATTTTAAGTAAGGGAGTGGATGGTCTAAGTTGTATTCTAAACAGATGAGTTTGGTTGCTGTGTAGCGGGTAGATTGAAGAGAAGGAAAATGCAAGAAGGGAAGCAGCAGAAGCAGTTATAGAATCCTGATGAGAAATAACGAGAAATGTAAGATCATGGAGGTGATATGGAAAAATGGAGAGATATGGACAGATCTGATGTGTTTTCTCATATACTTTGAAATAAGTTGGATAAGACTGCTGAAGCACTGGATTTGGGGAATGAAGGGGAAAAAGAAACAAGAGTTCAGTTTTGAATATATTAAGGACAAGATGATTGTAAGTTACTTTTATGAGTCAACCTAGGCTTTTGTAGGACACGACCCCCCAATTTTGTGATTTATCAAAATGAAAGTTTATTTCTCACTTATGCAACAGACCACCATAGGTCTTCCAGGTCACATAAGTCTCCTGGGAAACTCTTCCCTAAGTGGTAGCTTGGGGACCCGTCTTTTCATCTTATGGCACTGCCTTTCTCTAGGTCCTTAGGGTTTTATGTATTCAGGCTGCTAGTGAATAAAGAGAGTACGGGCAAGCAGGGAGATTTGAGCAAGAGAAATATACATATAGGCCTTTTCAGGCAATGGCATCATGTCTACCATATTGCATTGGCCAACATCAATCACATGACCTAGTCTAATTGCAAGAGATGCTACAAAATGCAGTCTAGCCATGTTCCCAGGAGGAAGGGACAAGGGTAGAGAAGGCTTGACATAATATTCAGTGGGAATGACAAATAATCTCTTGGATATAAAGTCTGGAGCTGTTTCCTCAAATAAATTTGAAGAAAAAAATAAATGTCATTGAGTCCCATTTCTAATGATCTAACTTAGGCATTTCAGAGGATGCACAGATGTACACCCCTTTCTTACTACCCACAAGGACTGTGTAAAGTAATTTAAAAAAGGAGATATAAACATCTGAAAAAGTTGTCAAAGAAAACTATGGGAGATTGTCAGAGAGCAGCAAATAATTACTAAATAAATGATGTAGACAAGGTCTATCACATAGTCAGGGGAGGGAAATCCATCACAGGCTAGAGTGATATAGGGAATTTTCCTAAATGAGGAAGAATTTGAGCATGAAGAATATGTAAGAGTTGTCCAGTAAAAAAAAAAAAAGGCACAAGGAAATGCATCAGTAAAAGTAAAATTTTTTCACTATTTAAAATAACTGAATTTTTGTAATAATTAGCATTTTCTTAGAAACAACAGATTGAAATAAGTCAAATAACTATTTAGCAATCAGCTACTAAATAACCTTATTCAAAATAATGTTTATGTGGCTTAATGTAATTTTTCTTTCCAAACAGGCTTATGCATACAGGTACAGCCTCAACTGCTAAACCAAAGATGGGCTCATTCACACTTTGAGTTTGAATCTATGACTCACTGTCCTCGGTCTCAGTCCCCTGCTTTACACAATTAGAGGGATGAGATCTCAGGACTCCCAGGGGATCCAGGTCAGGTTGATAAGGAGGGTTTCTACATATTGTATTATATACATAGACATGATTGTGTAAGGATCAGAAGAAAACTTGGGCAACTAGCAGCAGAAACAGAGTCAAGGAAGCGGAAGCTGGGGATGGTTTGTCTTTTCAGAGACAGACAACTTATTTCAATTGCTCTATTTCTGATTGCCTGCAATTAGGGTCAGACTCTCAGATCAAGCAATCAAGCTTAGAAGATGGAGCCAGGCCTGAAGACAAGCAACATGATTCACCTCTTGGAGACTGCCCTTGGCTACGCGTGAAATAGATGGAGGAGGATGATGACAAGGCTAATAATGATAATAATTTGCACTTATTTAGTAGCTTCAATGCTACATTTTCAAAGATGTTATAAACCTTAATTAATTAAGCCCCACAGCAGCCCCTAAGGTAGCTATTACCTGTATCGTGCAAATAATTAACCAAAGCAAAGAAAGGTTAAGTGAGCAGCCTGAAGTTATACAGGAAATCAAAGCTAGGGAAACAGACTGACTTCTAGCCACAAAGTTGGCTCACTGCTGTTGTTTCCTTGGGAAAGGAAGTGAACAGTTTGTAAAGCACATTATGGGGGAAAAGAGCCGAGATCTGAGGTCCAGGGGTATCCAGGGGGCTCTCTCAGAACTTCTCAGAAAGTCAGTAATCCAATACGGATGTGGACTTCAAGGACTGATGCTCCTGCATGTTGCCAAGATTTGCCTTTCTGCTGGTGCGAGGGTCTGCACAGGCGCCTCACCACGGTGATCCGATTACATGCTTGGCTTTACCAGAATGCAGGAGAATTACATGTGGCAATGGAGTTATTTACTTTGATTCCACAGCATCTAACACAGCGCCTGGCATATCATGGATATGATATCATAAACATGTTTTGAGTAAATAAATGCATATATAAAAATTGTCTTTGTAAACTTAGCCTGAGGTAAATAAAAAGCACTGTAAAGTAAAATAATTCCAAAAAGCAATGCAATTACTGATTGAATTGAAAGGAAAGGAAACCTGATGTAGAAACCTAAGGCCTTCACATTGATAGTAAACCCTGAGCTTGAAAGACGCGCCTGAATTTGCTCTGACAATTGGTCCTCTCTCGTCTTCAGTTTACTCAGCTGCAAAAAGTAAGCAATACTGTCAGCCTCAGACAGTTGTGATAAGGGCCAAATGACAGAGTATATGAAGGTCGCCGATCTCCAGACTGTGCTAAGTCCACAACAAATATTCAGCTTCTTTCCTCCTTTTAAAAAGCAGAAGTGGGCTTCCCTGGTGGCGCAGTGGTTGAGAGTCCGCCTGCCGATGCAGGGGACGCGGGTTCGTGTCCCGGTCCGGGAAGATCCCACATGCCGCGGAGCGGCTGGGCCCGTGAGCCATGGCCGCTGAGCCTGCGCGTCCGGAGCCTGTGCTCCGCAACGGGAGAGGCCACAACAGTGAGAGGCCCGCGTACCGCAAAAAAAAAAAAAAAAAGCAGAAGTATCACTAAACCTTCACAGTTGTAAACATTAAGTAATCTGCTTGACTCTAGGTAAAAAAAGCATTTTCACAAGGAAAACCCTTTATCAGCAAGGCAAAAGATATTAAAATATTTCCCTCCCTAATGCAGTATGAGAAAGTAAAGACTAACGCCCAACAGGAATTCTATTTAAGTGGCACAATCTGAGGAACATCTAGGTAAATGAGAAATTTGGCAAGTAGCTAATCCGCCTGATACAGTCCCCAATTAATCTAAGGACCTCGCATAGCTAGTACAGATAGTGATTACCTATACCAGCTCCGTTAAATGCATGATTACAAAATCAATTTCGTCTGATCCTACAGAGTCAGTGTTTTACGACTCGACAAAAAGATAAAAAGAAATTATTTGGAGGAAGGGGTGCGGCAGGAAGGAGGAGGAGAAAGGGGAGGAGGAAGGTCAGGGGCAGCGGTGGGTGTAGTAGGGTAGGAAGTCAGGGGCGGCAGGGACAGAGGGTGAAAAGAATAAGAGGTAACACTAGCTGTGTGCAAGCACACACCCGCACACACAGACACACTCACATTCCACCGCTTAACCATGTGTTTAATTTGTAGATACCTTTGGCCATTGTTAAGCCTACAGAAGGTGAGAAATGGGTCTTAACCACATCTTCCTTTGACTTGCTTCGATGAATAATCCTATAAAAGTTCATTTACTTTGCTATTCGCAACAGATTTGAAGATAAGCCTATTCAAAATTGAAAAACCACTGGAAGTTAACAGCTTCTGGAAAATTCCACTTGTGATAATAGTTTTTACCTTTAATTTGTATTGGGCTGGATGTTCGTAGCTTCCTCTCCTCAGCTGTCATGGGCCTAAGCTCAGTGGAGGTTCAGGAGAGGTAATGAAGGATAAACAGTGAGGGCACCCCAGAAAGCTTAGGAATCTGGAAGGCAGGTTTATATGCTGCCTTAGTGCTAGCTCTTCAAAAAATAGGAAAACAAAATATAATTCGGATTACACCTTTGATTACTACAAGGTAAAGTAATTATCTTGATTAGTTGTTGACTGACGTTGAAATCTATCTTTGGGCTTAATACAAATACAATGTGAGATCACTCTTTTTTTTTTTTTTTTTTGCGGTACGCGGGCCTCTCACTGTTGTGGCCTCTCCCATTGCGGAGCACAGGCTCCGGATGCGCAGGCTCAGCGGCCATGGCTCACGGGCCCAGCCGCTCCGCGGCATGTGGGATCTTCCCGGACCGGGGCACGAACCCGCGTCCCCTGCATCGGCAGGCGGACTCTCAACCACTGCGCCACCAGGGAAGCCCTGAGATCACTCTTAAAAGCTTAGCCAAGCACCATGTATTAGTATGGTTGACTCTTAAACATTTTGGAAAGAAGCAATAAAATCTTAGGCTTAAGTGGCAGACAGACACAATTTTATCATCTGTCACTGACATTAAGACATAACATGGAATTGAGGGAAGTGAATGTTAAAACAGAATGATTATATTTTTGATACATCTTCAATGCAGCAAATGTTTTTACTGCATTAAACTTTTATTTTTTCTTGTTTGAAGTGGCAGTATCCAATTAGTAAGTTGACAGATAAAATGTGGACTTGTTAATCATCAAATATAAATAAGATAAAGACAATTGGGACCAGAAAACCAAGAAAATGTGGTCTTTTTCTTGAAGCCAAATTGGTTCACACACCCACACCCTTCATTAGTTCGCTTGGTTAGCATGATTCAAATTCTGTTTTTAAAATTTAGGATTGTAACTTAACTGAGACTTGTAACTATCCCCATTACTGCTGTGCAATGTGATGGTGGACCTGAAGCTAGTATCAATCAATTCAAAATGCCTGCACTGCTATTCTCATATTTTCCCCTCTATTGCCTTCATATGATTGCATTTATCACTAAGGATCAGGTGCAAAAATCAACCCTTTACAAATGTACTTTGGTGTCACAAATATAAAAAGAGCTTAATAAAGAATTTTAAAATCAATGAAGTTTATTTCGGAAAGCAAGAGATTTATTGTTAAATATAAAAGCAAGTGAATTTAAGAAAAATACAGGGGAAATAGGATGGGCTCAATAATTACATTTAAACTTATTTTTAATCAATAAAAGCATATTTTAAAAGTAACCTGCCCAATTCTTCTGTAATGCCCTCCCCATTGACCAGTATACACAGCTGTATAACAATTCTTACTCAAATTCTGACTAAAAAATGATATAATTGTTCATGACTTTAGGATATATTAGGGTGACTAAAACCATTCAGCACTAACTAAAGTATCAACATATTTGAAAAAAAATCTGTTAGAAATAAAGACATTAAGTTATCTGGACAATAAATGAAATAATGTCCATAATAAATGGAGTAGTGAGGCATTAAGTTTTTGAGAATTTGTTTTGATGACTTTTGAGCATTTTTTACCTACATGTCCCAGAGATTATTAATGGCCCTGAATAATTTCTGTCCCCATCAGGTGATCTGCAACTGCGACAATTTCCAGTGAGCCATTGTTCTATGCACAGTGTGTGTGCACAAATCCTGAACTGAGTGCCTTACATTATTTCCAAGTTGTCACATGGCTGCATTTTGCTGGTGATCTTGTTTTGCTGTTTCTGTTATATGTGGGTTACAGATATCCTTTATAAAATTGTTTAGAATGCTAAATGTGTCAAGTGGGTGAGCCACAGTGGGTATTAAAAACAGTTACTTCTCTGGAATTGGTGCCAAATACTGTTGGTTGAAATAGGTTGTCTAAGAAGTTGAGCATTTTGTACAGACTATTTAGGGCAACCTTGCCTAAAGACATGGGGATGAGTTAAGTGAATTGTCCAGCTTTCTTCTGGTTTTATGAATTTCCAAAACAATGACCACTGTTGGCATTTTTTTCTTCCAATTTTTTTTTTGGTTTGTTTTTGCTATGACAACATTTACTTTTTAATTTAATTTTTATTTTATACGGGAGTATAGTTGATTTACAATGTTGTGTTAATTTCAGGTGTACAGCAAAGTGATTCAGTTATATATATATACATATATCCATTCTTTTTTCAGATTCTTTTCCCATAGAGGTTATTACAGTATACTGAATAGAGTTCCCCATGCTATACAGTAGGTCCTTATTGATTATCTATTCTATATATAGTACTGTGTACACGTTAATCTCAAACTCCTAATTTATCCCCCCCACACACTTTTCATTTTTATATTGCTTAGTAGCATTTCCTTTTTCTGGATTGTTTGATAGCTGATGATATTTAATGTAGGCTAGGGGTAGGTCTGCTCTGAAACACTTCCAAATGTTTTTAAACTTGCTCTGGATTCTACTAAATGTAATTACATGTGGTTTGAGTGCCAAAAGTGTAAATCTGTTTCAAGGGAAAAATATCTTCAGTGGAATATGCTTAGAGGATAGTAAGAGACCTTTTCTATAACTTCCTTGCTAAAATGGATGTGCTGGATTCAATTAATTCAGCTTTGAAGGATCAGTGCAAGAAACTGAGGGTCCACAAACGATGAAACAGAGTTTGTGTTGACCACAGCAAGTTCAATGAAATTCAATGTTTCAACTGGGAAAAACAAATAAGGCTAATGATGGTTTCAGGGATCTGAAACTTTGATTATATCACTCCTCTTATGAGAGATTTACCCCTAGGTGGGAAAATGACCACATGAATCAGAAAGTCAGGATCTAAAAGGACAAGATGACTCAGCATTTCCTGGGGTAACACACTTGATTTTCAGAGCCTTTGTTAGTTACCTCATATGTAAAAGATTTTCCTATTACTATACAGTCTCCAAATTCCCTTCCGGGTTGAAATACTATGATTCCAAATGGACTATTGGGAAAATAAAGAAATTTGAGTTCTATCAGGATTTGGAATTTTTTATGTGAATGACCAAGTTGACTAAAATAGTTTTTCAAGGAAAAGGTACTATGCAATCAATAATGAGACAGAGGTCAGAATGATGTTAATACGAAGTAGTTAACTGTCATAAAAATCCTTCTGGAGCCTGTGTTGAGAGCTTGTGATTTCTGTGATCATATCCACTTTTTCCAGCATTTCCTGAAGAATCAATTTATACTAATTAGCCCCTTGATGCTCATGTAGGGGTGACAAAGTGGCATAACTCCCATTTGTTTTTTTCTTGCTGAAATATTGTAGGGGAGGGCATTCAGAGATGAGGAAAATGGGTCTTACTGCTTCTCCAGAAGGCTCATTATCTGCTGTCACTGGTCTGTTGGTCCTATTGTCCTACTATCTCTGCCAAGAACCTTAGTCATTTCTCAAGGGGCTGGGACAGGGACTCTTGCAGTGATGTACACCAATGGTCACACTCCTTTCTCAAGAACTTCCCTGTCTTGCTGGTTTTCTTCACTCTTGGACATGAAGAAGTGCTTTTACTGAAAGAGTAGCTATATCTCAAAACCAGCCCAAAGTAGGATGAAGAGAGATTTCAACTTTATATAAATTGTTCTCCAGTAACATACATGGAAAAAAGCCTTGGAAACTTAAGCCTTCACAAAGAGTGACTCAAAAGGGAAAGTCCCAAGGGATGTGTCCCAGTTTCCAGATGTGTCTCTCTACCTCATCATCCCCTCATTTTCCCAAAGACCCATGAAAGCTTCTAGTCTTGTATCAACCCCTCCCCCTCCCACAAGGAAATTCCTAACAAATTTTCTCCTCTTGTTCTTGTTTTTAATTCTGTCAACCATAGCACTTTGGCTTTTGCAAAAATACTACTGAAAATATTCTTTGGCCTGGATATTGCTTGACTCCTGATGGCAAGGGGAGGATTCTGGTCCTGTGGTCAATGGTGATGGTGGGCACTCTGATGCTAGTTCAGTCTCTCCATCATGGAGAGCTGCAGCTGATTTCCTCCTAGTTACGGAAGAGGCATCATGGACATTTGCCAAGGGGAGCATCATTTTTTTTTGTTTTGGTAGTCATCATTCTAAGCTCATTGGAGAAAAGGATTTCTTAACATGACGTTAACCCTGTACCTTGCAAAAAATGAACCTTGACACTATGATGCTAATGAATATTTTGTCCCCCTAGACCGGGGTCTCTCAACAGTGGTAGTATTGACATCTGGGGCCAGACAGTTCTTTGCTGTGAGGGGCTGTCCTGTGTATTGTATGAAGTCTAGCAGCATCCCTGGCCGCTGCCCACTAGATGCCAGTAACAGTGCCCGGTTGTGATAATCGGAATGTCTCCAGACATTACCAAATGTTCCCTATGGGGAAAAATCTCCCCCATTGAGAACTACTGTCCTAGATGTATCTTATAAGACTCTTCACAATAGCCATAATGGTTTCCTCTTGTCTATGCCAAGTATCGACATTAATTAGACATTTTTGTTCCCAATTGCTCCACATCCCAAAAAAGTGTGGGATACTCTGTGTATTTAGCAGAAATAAATACATCACCCTTACAACTAAAAAATCCAAGATCTGATATTGAATTGGTTAAGTAAAGCCTATGAGAGTGCCTTACTGTTACCATCTTTTTTTCCTGAGGACTTCCAAAACTCCAGTTTACTTTAGCCTGATGGTAAGTTAACATTTAATTGCTCAGCTGTTCGACGTTCTCTTTTAAAGCTGGGGCTCATTCAGGGAACTGAGTTGCTCACAGAAAAGACCCAGTGAGGTATCTGTGGCCCCCTCGGCTCTGCCTCTGCCCTGAACCAAAGTCTCTATTGGGTTCATATTACCATTGCTGGAGAGCCCAGGAGAAGCAAGTTTCTGCCAGTGATATAAAAATAGTTACTGAATCATGGGTATAGTATTCTGTGAATGGATATATACATATTCTTTTAAAAATATATCCAGTGATTTATATTTAAAAACTAGGAGAAAGGAAAACTGGAATTTCCTTTGTCCTTCCTTCTCAACTCTGTCGATTTCTAATATTTATTTAAATGTGATCCACTTTTGTCTTTTCTTGGAAAGTAGGAATTTTAAAAATTCAGCTTTCAAATTTCCCCTTCAAATTTCACGTAGTTAAATGCCTTTCAGGCTTCTCATAGGACAAAATATTCATTAGTTTTTGTTTGTGACAGTCAAGGTGGGGAAAATGTTTTGGTTCTTTTAAGGGAGAAAAGGTTTCTGAAAAAACGCTAGCAAGTGTTTAAAAGATTATGATCACACACACATAAGATTAAGCATTCTTAGAAATGCATTGTGGTGCCTTTTTTTTTTTCACTGTAGGGTAAATAAGGAACAGATTTTTCATTTTTTTTTAGTTTTATTGGGGACATTTTATAAATCACAGCACAGTGAACTTCACCACATGAGTCGTGCTGGACACCTGCCATCACTCAGCTCCATAAAAGCACTCACTCTCCTTTGAATTCTGAGAACGGCTCTTGGCCCATGAGAACATCTGGGGCTCAAAGTTTTGGAAAGGAACTGTACAGGTCCCTTTAGAAAGGCTCTTTCTGCAGCAGGAAGAGCAGTGTACACACACTTAAAAAGGATTTTGCAGTACCCATTGGCCAGAGGCACTGGCTTAGAGCTTCAGGTCTCAGAGAGATCTATGTGGGCCTAAAAAAATCCACAAGAGCCCTCAGGAAATCATTCAGTGGGACTCAGGGGATCAGAATATGCTTTGCATCTCTTTTCTGTTCTCCTTCTATGTGCGTGTGTGTGTATGTTTTAAGTGCAAACGAGTATCTGGTAGGTTGCCAGATCCTGGTGTCCTAAACTAGTGATGAGGGAAGGGGGGGCTGGAAAAGGCAGGGGCTGAGGACACTTACAGAGGATCCAAGACAAATCTGGTTCCACACATAAGGTGCTGCCTGGGGAGTTTTGACAGTGATTTTTGAGGCACAGAGTGTAGAGGTTCACAGGTGAAGAGGCTTGGCTAACAGTCATGTGAGAGGAAGAGATCTCATAAACACAGAGCCAGCGGCTGTCTAATCTACCAGACAAGGGCCCCCTTCATGGCCTCTCTGTCTACCACCCAGGGGGCTCTGACTCATCCACGTCCAATAATGAAATCTCTTGTTCCTTGGAGGGGACAGGAGACAAAGGAAAAGGTGAGTAGAGGAGGGTGTGCCCAACCACAGACACAAGTATATTTATCTCCCGCAAGAATATTTCCTTTCTGACTCATTCAGGATGCCTTGAGATGAGAGATACATTATTCCTTCAACATAATTACCTGAATGATTTTAATTGCAAATCATTAAGGAGAGATAGCCTTGTGTTTTCTTAGAAAAGGAAGCACTTAAGAAATCAGGTTCCTCCTTTCTCTGATCTCTTGGCTTTATGGATGCATGTCAGGAGTGTTATTTGGATGACACTATGGAAGCTGTGAGATATAGAAAGGACCAATGAAGGACCAATGAAATCAGATTTCTTTGGCTCACACTTGTCCTCTGTTTTGAGACCGAAAGGCTGCTGCCAAGCGCCCCAGGCCATTATTTCTGAGAGCCTTGTGTGGCTTAAGTCATTAACCCTTCCTCCGATCTGGGCCTTTTGCATCCCTCACTGGCCACTATCTTTGGTGTTTGATTACTTTGTGATTCCAAAGCCACCATGTTGCCTCAAGGCAACCTTCTCAATGCTATTGCCACTGTGGTCTGACTTCTGTCTCTTCTGTCTCAGGAGCTCAGAAAATGTCCAAATTCAGCTGCTAGAGACCCTAAAATGTGGTGACTCCTCCTTTTAGTACTACAAAAAGAGGTCTGCCTTGCATTCCCAATAAGTCATGAAGATTTGAGTGAAAGCAGTTCTTCTCATTTTGTTCAACCTTCATTTTGGCCTAGGACTTCATGGGGCTTTGCTGAGTAACAAAGAAAACCATAGTCACTGGGCTCAGTGATCACTGTGGACTCATTCCCTCCTCCATTGAAGCACCTTATTCTCTGGATAAATCTTCAGAGAATCCTCACACACAGACTCATGCTAGGCTACCTCCCAGGCCTCCAAACAGATCAAGGTGACAGAATTTGGGTTTGAGCCTGGGCCCCACTTCCATATGTATTAGTTGTACCTTGAACATATTTTAATTCATTCTGTCTGCAAAACAGAACTAAGCAAAGCAATCGGACTATAATCTACACATGCAAAATGTGTATAACTTACAATAAGAAAAGTGGGTGAGCCAAGATTAACAATCACCTAACATTCTAATTTTGTTTTGCTCTGATCTGTTTTTTTGTTTTTAGTCAGTATTAATCAGGGTGTATGTTCTCTATTAATCCATATTAACTGGTACAATAATGTTTTGTTTCCAGTCAAATAACATCCTAATTATTGTTATTTTTCATTTGAAAAATTTATTGCATATAGTTAACTTACAATATTACATTAGTTTCAGGTGTACAACATATTTTCAATATTTTTATTTATTATACTCCATTTAAAGTTATTATAAAATACTGACTATAGTCCCTGTGCTGTACAATATATCCTGTAGCTTATTTATTTCATATATAGTAGTTTGTACTTCTTAATCCTCTACCCCTATATTTCCATTCCTTCCTTCCCTCTTCCTCTTGTTAACTACTTGTTTGTTCTCTATATGAGTCTGTTTCTGTTTTGTTATATTCACACTGGTTTCATTGTTTAGATTCCACGTATGACTGATAACATACAGTATTAGTCTTTCTCTGTCTGACATATTTCACTAAGCATAATACCCCCCAGGTCCATCCATGTTGTTGCAAATGGCAAATTTTCATTCTTTTTTATGGCTGAGTACTATTCCATTTAATATATATACCACATCTTCCTTATCCATTCATCTGTTGATGGACACTTAGGTTGCTACCATATCTTGGTTATTGTAAATAATGCTGCTATGAACACTGGGGTGCATATATCTTTTTGAATTAGTGTTTTTGTTTACTTTGGACACCTACCCAGTAGTGGAATTTCTGGGTCACATGGTGGCTCTATTTTTAGCTTTTTGAGGAACATCCATACTGTTTGTATCAATTTACATTTCCACCAATAGTGTACTAGGGTTCCCTCTTCTTCACATCCTCACCAACATTTGTTATTTGTGTTCTTTTGATGATAGCCATTCTGACAGGTGTGAGGTGATATCTAATTATGGTTTTGATTTGCATTTCTCTAATGATTAGCAATGTTGAGCATCTTGTCATGTGCCTGTTGGCCATCTGTATATATTGTTTGGAAAAATGTCTATTCAGGTCTTCTGCCTGTTTTTCAATCAGGTTGTTTGGGTTCATTTTGACGTTGAGTTGTATGAGCTGTTTGTATATTTTGGATATTAACCCCTTATCAGTCATATCATTTACAAATATTTCTTCCATTCAGTATGTTGGCTTTTTGTTTTGTTAATGGTTTCCTTTGCTGTGCAAAAGCTCTTAAGTTTAATTAGTTTCCATTTGTTTATTTCTGCTTTTATTTCCTTTGCCTGAGACAGACCCAAAAAATATTGCTACAATTTATGTCAAAGAGCATTCTGTGTTTTCTTCTAGGAGTTTTATGGTTTCCAATCTTCATTTAGGCCTTTAATCCATTTTGAGGTTTGTTTTTTTTTTTCTTAATACAGTGTTGTTAGAAAATATTCTAATTTAATTCCTTTACATGTAGCTGTCCAGTTTTCCCAGCACCACTGATTGAAGAGACTGTCTTTTCTCTATTGTATATTCTTGCTTCATTTGTCATAGATTAATTGACCATAAGTGCGTGGGTTTATTTCTGGGCTTTCTCTATGTGTCTGTTTTTGTGCCAGTATCATGCTGTTTTGATTACTGTAGCTTTGTAGTAGTCTAAAGTTAGGGGGTATGATACCTTCAGCTTTGTTCCTTTTTTTCTCAAGATGGCTTTAGCTATTCAGGGTCTTTTGTGGTTCCACATGAATTTTAGGATTAATTGTTCTATTTCTGTGAAAATGCCATGGGTATTTTGATAGAGATTGCATTAAATCTGTGGATTGCTTTAGGTATTATGGACATTTTAGAAATATTAATTCTTCCAGTCCATGAACATGGGATATCTTTCCATTTCTTTGTATCGTCTTCAATTTCCTTCATCAATGTTTTACAGTTTTTGGAGTATGATCTTTCATCTCCTTGGTTAAGTTTATTCCAAGGTATTTTATTTTTTTTGATGGGATTTTAAAGAGGATTGTTTTATTGCTTTCTCTTTCTAATAGTTTATTATTAGTGTATAGAAAAGGAACAGATTTATGTATATTAATCTTGTATCCTGCAACTTTACTGACTTCATTTATTAGTTCTAATAGTTTTTTGGTGGAGACTTTAGAGTTTTCTACATACAGAATCACAAATAGTGACAGTTTTACTTCTTCCCTTCCACTAATTATTTTTTTTTTTTTTTTTTTTTGCGGTACGCAGGCCTCTCACTGTTGTGGCCTCTCCCATTGCGGAGCACAGGCTCCGGACGCGCAGGCTCAGCGGCCATGGCTCACGGGCCCAGCCGCTCCGCGGCATGTGGGATCTTCCCAGACTGGGGCACGAACCCGTGTCCCCTGCATCGGCAGGCGGACTCTCAACCACTGCGCCACCAGGGAAGCCCCCCTTCCACTAATTATTAATTGTTAACTAGATGAATTTGAAATTTTTAGTTGACAAAATTTATCTGCATTTCTTTCTTTCAAATTCACTTATGTGAGTCATGAAAGACCAAGTACTTCCTAAAGTTCATTGGTATTGTTGAATACTGTGCTTATTATGTAGCTAGATGCATAGATTTCAAGATCTATAGCAAATGTTGGATTATCTGGCATTCCATCATACAGAAAACAACTACTTTGGCCTATGTATAGAGTATAAGCTGAGTGAAATTTAAAATGAAGGCACTTCGTCCTTCAGTAGTTTCTAATTCAGTAATTTTAGATCCCTCAGTAACTTCTGAATCATCAATGAGTAAATCAGGTTTAACTGAGTTTTAGTGTATTTTTAGTGCACTTGTCTTCCTTAGAAATTGATAATGTCTGTATATTTTACACAGTAACTGGGTATTAAATGATCTCTTTGAATAGCATAGTCACTGCCCGTAAAATGCAACATAGGCTTTTCTGTGGTCTCCTTATTCGATTTCAAATGTGCTTTTGAACTGGGTGTGGGTATACTGAAAATAACAAGATCTATTCACCGACTCTTGCTCCCTGCTTAGGAGTCTACTTTTGAAATTCAGTCTGTCAGTAACTAACCAGGGGCCCCTAGACAAGTAGAAAACTAAAATGCTTGCCTGCCAAAGTGGTTATGATACCATTTAAGACTGACTTGTTTGGAGCTGTCAGTGACAGTCCTGATCTTTTTACCTCCTGGGAAGAACAAGAGTAACACGTGAATGCTCTTACCTCCCATTCACCTGCAACCCTCACAAAAAATCAAAAGCCCTCTCAGCCTTTCAGAAATCTGAGAAGAGACTTAGAATTATGAGAGTCGTCATACATCTGTGCTCATCACATTTGAGCCAGTTTTAAAAGCCAAAACTTGAGAGCATTATTCATGTCAATAGTGCCATTCACATGAAGCAGAGTGAGAGGATCACCGTGGCCTCTGTACTAATGACTGGGGGCCCTGGATAGAGGGAGAGACTTGAGATCTTTCCATACAACGCTACTAAATAAAGTCAATATGCTAATAGAATTCATTGGAATTCAACAGTTGTAAAGAGAAACAGCCAAACTAACAGATATTTACAGTTCCATGGTGTTACTTAAAAGGAAACTAGTGTGAATAAAGATAACTAACAGAAAGCATGGTGACTGGGCAGTCTGTGAGCTGTGTGGTAAGCCCGGGCATCAGGAGACATGCTGTCTCCATTTCTTTGCCAGCATTCACTCGTTGTGTTCTTAGAAATGTGTGTTTTGCTTAGTTAAATAATTCTCTATAGGAGTGTTCCGTAAGATCAGATCTAAGGATTTTTCTGATCTGACTAAAACATAAGCCCCACAAGAGCAGGGACCCTTGTTTTTTTTACATGTTGGTATATCTCCAGCACTTTATTAGAATCTCTGGCACACAGTAGTACTCAATAGATGCTTATGATCGGACGAAGAAATGAATGAATTCCATGGTATATTTTAACCTCTCTGGAGCATTGCCACCCTTGCAGAAGACTTGAATTTGCTCCCTCAGCATCCATGTCACTGCAGGTTTCTGGTTTTCTTCTGAACCTCTCTGACTACAGTGTTTGGCTTTGTTTTGTTTTTTCTTTCCCAGATTTTCTTTCTCCCACTGCCTTCTTCTATTTATTTATTCTTACTCTTACACATCATATCTGTGCTCAAAATTTTCAAATTTTACCATAATAAGAACAAATTCCAGCTTGGTGCTCTGTCTCAGGACCTTCGCTCTCTCTCTAAACTAATTTAAGGCATAAAAAAGCAGGAGGGGAGGATGCCTTGACTCAGTAAACTGAACACTACAGAAGTAGAGTTAGTTGAAAGCAGGGCTACAGATCCTTGGAGCTGGCTGTATCCTAAGACTATGTCGTGATCCCTGGGAGCTTCAGAATCACATTCTCATCATTCCCTGCCCAACCAGAGGGAGAAACTACTTCCCTGCTTGTTGTAAAACACAAACAGATTGAAATGAGAATGCATTGCTTGCCTTGGTATATGTTGCAGAATCTACCCAGCTGCCGTGAAAAGGAAATCATTCTCAACTGAAGTACATGGGCTAAAAGAGGGAAGCAATTATATCTTCAAAGCAAAATTCTGTAATACATGGATTCTCTGGTAACATCTTAAGAGATGCACGCCTTAAGTAGGCTATGTAGTCAAGGCCATGATAATGGCTAACTTGGGGTGGATGGGGGATTTGCAGTGTAATGTCTGAAGGACTTTTGGGATGCTAGTAACATTATATTTCTTGATGTAGGTGCTGGTTTCAGGTGAAAATTCTTCCAAATCTACTTATGATTTCAGCCTACTTCTATATGGATATTATACTTGAATAGAAAGTCCACCTAAAATTTATAAAAAAAGAAGGAAAATGTGTTAACACATTTTGGGAGGTAAATCCTCCCTCACACCTGATTTTTTTTTTTTTTTTTTTAATCAATGGAGATTTACCAGTTAGTATAACCCTTACTTTTTCTTACACTGATTCTGGAGTGAGGAGTGACTTATTTGATTAATGAGCTTGGAAGCAGGGCTATTATACTAAAAGTTCCTTGAGGTTAGAAAGCATGTATATTTAGATATTCTTCACAGCCATAGGACTGTACTTTACTCAATAAATATTAAGAAATTTATGAGTGAATACATATAATGTATGAAAGTCAAGGGAAAGACAATAAAGCCAAGGATAGGATAACTGAGCCTTAGGACATTTTATCCCAGAAACCAGGGATTTGCTAATGGTGGTCCATGGGCCAAATACTGCCCAATGGCTGTTTTGGTAAGTAAAGTTTTATTGGAACACTCCATGCGTATTTGTTTCTATATTGTCTATGGTTGTTTTGGCTACAATGGCAGAGGTGACTATTTGTGACAGAGACCATATGGTGCAAAGACAAAAATATTTATTTTTTAGCCCATTATTGAAAATGTTTGCTGATTCCCGTTGTAAACCATCAACTTGGACTTGGCCATTGATTAACTGATTTATTATTCATTGATTCATTCACTAGATTTTTGCTGAGAATGTAACATTATGCCAGATATTGTGCCAAGTAGTGAGGATTAGGGAATGAAGAACAAAGATGAGATTTCCACCATTGTGAAACTTACAGACTAGTGGGTTACTTTCAGTGAAGCAATATTTGAAAATGATTGCCGCTCTATCCTTCCCCCAATCCTCACGTATATGACTTAAAAATATCAAGTCTCCAAGTAACTAACCCGAACTCAGAAATGAAGGTTTGCTTTGTAACTTTTAAAGGAATTTTGTTCTTGGGCAAAATACCTAACATAAATTGCAGGCACCATGGGCTTTTGTTCTTTACTTTTCAACATTAACAGAAAGAGTGAATTATTGATTGGCACTGTTTTGTAATCAGAGAATGCTTTGGAAAAAAATCTGCAAACTCTTGGTCAGCACATCATGAAAATGAAGCAGTTAACCACATTCTCCTCCTTGATTGTTAGTGCAGTAGAACAAGTTAGACCTTAATCAATGTACTTTTCAAACGTAACTGTTTATAATGAAACGTGGGGTTACAAAGTTCTCATTCTCTAAATCAAACCAAGCTGAAAAAAAAGTTTTGGGGTCAGTGAAAACGTGCTTCTTATGCACATTGTGGCATTCTGTTGGGGAAAAGGAGTTGTTCAGAGAAGGGATTTAGCCACTAATATTACTGCACAAATGTCCTAGAATTTACAATACAGCCAACTGAAGGACTATTTTGACTTTGTTCCTTTGCCCCAGCTACAGGTATGAAAGAAGGAATTTTGGAAACACCTGTACCCTTTCCACTGTATTAGAAACATTTAATGATCCCAAAGTGAATGTGTGAGGCAGAATACTGCAGATTCCTTGGTCTTACCCTCTACAGGCTTCTAGTGTTTTCTATGGGCTCCAAGCACACCAGGTCAAACCAGGTTATAACGGAGCGTGCATGTCCTCAATACTTTCTCCCTACATTGCAACCTATATTCAGAAGCTTCTTTTAAAACTCTGCAAATCTGGGTATTGCCACCATGACTGTTGGACAATCCTGGAAAATCTTGTACTATGATTTATGAAGACTCAACACCCATAGATATATGGCAGGAGAGAGGGTAATGACAAAAAGAATGAGTTCAAATGCCAAGGGGGTTATTTCCTGGACGGCAGAAAATAAATATTTCTTTCACTAACACTTGCACCTATGCTACTCCAAATGAAATTAGACTCAACAAATTTTGTCTGCTGCCTCATCGTTTAGGCAGAGATTCACCGTGCTAAGTGATGTCATCCCAGACTGATGGTGAGGAGAGACCAGAGACATCTCCTTAGAATCTGAAACACTCTTACAGTCTAATCAGAAAATCTCCAGAATATCTGAAAATGCACTGTGAAGTCTAACAAGTGATTTTAGAAAGAATTGGAAATTTGATCAAAAGAGGGAATGGCTCTGCAAAGGTTGTTAACCCATTTGACTTTATAAGTTAATGGAAGATGTTGGGTATGTATTACATTTGCGTTACTGTATAAATATAAGTTACACCACACAAACAAATCAGGGCCTGGAGCATCCCGGCACCTAGGGTTGCTTCATGCAAACTGGCAGCTCTAAGCCAGAACTGCTTTTCTCTTTGAAGGTGATACTGCTCAGGGCTGAAGCCACTGCATAAACAAACTGACGGTTTGAAAAGAAACACCCCAGTTTTAATTCTATTTGGAGCTAAGTTTAGGTCATAATTCATCTTGCAACAGACTTACATTTTTTAAACAGATGCTTTTGATTTAACCATTAGTATTTCTGTATATAACAGAGGCAGCCCAAACTGTGTCAAGTTCAAGTACTTTCTTCTACAGCAAAGAGAGTGACAGCTGTCACTCACACAATACAGGCAACAACGTCCAGGAAGGTTTGAAGAATTCCAGTGGGAACCACTAGTGAGGGTCCTTTTGCTATTTTCTTTTCTATCACAATTAAATGCAGAGGCCACGGAGGATTATCTCCAACTCCTGTCTAAGCGAATAGCCCCCAATTAGAAGAACACATCCATTCATTCCTGCTGACATGTTTCTTAGATAAGCCAACAATGAAAGTGTTCAAAAATGAAACAAATATTTCATATGCAGACTGCTTCTCAAACTTCAAAGCACACCTAGACTGCCTAGTGAGAGCGTTTAATAAAGCTTCTGACTTGGTAGATCTGAGACAGGGCCTGAGAGTCTATGTTTCTAACAAGCTCTTGGGCAATGCTGCTGGTCTTCAGACCATACTCTGAGATGTAACGATCCAAAGCGCCAATTTTACAGTGGCTGCCTGGAATGCTATGTTGAAAAAGGAGATTCTGAGACTAAATCCTGACTTTTGGGGAAAGAGTGACCCCACCTACAAGTGAACTTTGTCGTGGTGGTGGTGGCTACAGTGATAGCAGTGTTTTGCCACCCCTAGGCAATTGTAACAGAATCTCACCACCCTGTTTTGGGGGATAGCAAGTCCTAGAGTTTACGGTATTCCTTTATTTCCAGAAGAACTTCGAATTCCTGCATACTGATGAGATAATAAGGTGGTATAGTTACACAGAATTTTTTGCAGATGGAGGAAGTTCCAATAGAAAGGTTAAGTATGGTAGGGAAGGTTAAGTAGGAAATCAAGAATACACTTTAGATTTTCTGCCTCCTAAAATATTTCTATGATTACATTAGCCTGCAGCTCATTTGGGGTATCAAATATATGTGAAATTGAGGTAGAAGATAAATACGAGTTACATTTTTTTTAATCCTGTATATAAAAATTCATATTTTTGTTGCAAAAGATAAATTAGGGAGAAATGATTCACATTTAAAAAGGAATCTTCACAGTAAATTCAGTAAATACATTTTAGAATAAATTAGTCCTGTAAAATCTTATGCATACTTTTATGGAGCAGATAATAATATCCATGTATATATCCATGTATATCCATTGGGGTACACCCATAATAATAATGCTGCTGAAAACTGGAAAGATATGTTATTGTAATGGAGAGAGCACTGGAATGGAATTTGATTTGAGTTCCTGCACTACCATTACCTAATTTCATAAACTTGGGCAAGATATTCTGTGTGTGTGCATGCACGCGCATGTCATGTGCATGTATACATGTGTGCACCCATATTCATGCATGTGAAGAATAATAAGATTTTCCCTCTGTATATTACTGGGTTATAGTGAGAATCAAATAAGGTGATGCAAAAGACTCTATAAACTGAAAATACCTGTACAAATGTAAGTCATTATTTTTACAATAACAATCTTCTCAAGATGTTCACCCATATACTATAGCGTGAAACATTTAACAATTTGTCTTGTGTGTGTTGGTGGTGGGAGCGCTTAAGATCATTAACACAGTGGTACCATCAGGCTCTGGGATTGTTGGCAATTAGTCATTAATTTCACAGTGTGTGTGTGTGTGTGTGTGTGTGTGTGTGTGTGTGTATGTGTGAGCGAGAGAGAGAGAGAGAGAATGAGAGAAAATGAGAGAGACACAGAGCAGTATTGCTGAAGGATGGTATCCTTTTGACAAAAGTGAAGTTAATGACACTATCCAATGCTTGTTAATCAATAAGAACCTAAGCAGTAACAAGAGGAAATAAAAGTCAGCCACCAGGTTGGGATTATCCAAAGAAACAAGGTAAATAAATAGTCAATTGGCATCAATAAGACCAGTCAAATAGGAAATACTATTAGAAAACCATACAATTAGGGGGAAAATTCTTAGTATTTTAACTGCTAAACATCACAAATTGACAACCAAATTAAAAATACCAGTGTTACACATCACAAATTAATTTCCAGAGTTAATCCAAATGCATCTGAAATGAATACAATTAAATTGAATTAATTGATCTACAGAGTTTTATAAAATAATAATTAACTGAACTATAGACTAAAAAAATAGTTGCACACTATTTCCCATTGCCATGACTATAGGGAGGACCACGAAGCAGTTTTCCGCACAATGCTTACGAATCTGCAAAAGTCCACACAGAAGCCCTCCAGAGATGGGAGGAGATATACAATCTCAGCAGGTCTCAGAAACTAACAGGCAAGAGGGATACAGATGTCTGGACCTAGGCAGGCCCTCCAGTGTAAAGGTGTATCCATAAATCTAACTTCAGAACAGTGTTAGATGTCAGGAGTAGGTGAGACAGTATAGGTAAGATTCACAGGAATAACAAGTGGCGAGTGGATACTAGGTTGAAATTCTCTGTGTGTTAGCATATTGCGAAGGACAAGGGCAACTCTGAAGATATAGTAAGTGGTAACTACGCCATTCTGGGAGTTCAGACATTACAAATTTAGAGATCAGGCAACAGAGAATTGAAACCCAGACAGAGAGTTTATTTAGGCCATAGGAGTAAAAACACAGCTTCAAGAAAGAAAGCCCTTTATCTGAGCAAATATCCTCTGTAACCTATAATTTGCTTTCCCTTCGGTATGCTACTTGTTAGGATAGGAACTCTGTCCCAAGAATGGCTGGCTTCGAATTTATACATAGAATAAGCACAAGTAAGATAGAAGAAAATGGATGTTGCATACTGTCGATCTAGATCTCCTTAACTTCTTTCTGTTTAGTGACAAATTGACCCCTGAGTCCATGGTTGAGGAGCAAAGACAGGCAGAAGAGAACAGGGGATACATGCAATGCACTAAACAGGCAGGCTCCCAAAGAGATGGAAAATGGACCTCTCCTCACAAGCCACAGAAAATCCACCACCTATTGGAAGAATAATTGACAGTTGCAGACATATAATGTAGGGGATGGAAAGGAAGGAGAGGCATTTTTGTACTGTTGACTCTCTGGGAACCCCTGATGCCATGGCACTCAGAAGGAAGCTTACTTGAGCCACATGTAAACTTGCCTTTCATGTGAGTAGATTATACGTGCCAGGATGATGATCTAGGAGATTAGACACAGGAAATATGGCTACTGAAACATCATATAGGATTAGAAATGTACTTGAACATCAGAAGAAAAAGTAATAAATTTTACAATACTATTACCTAGACTTGTGATCTATTCAGACAATAAAGTAATGTTCAGTGAATTTATTAATAATCACATTAATACAAAACATTCAGGATTAGATAGTGTTTATTTTCTGTTATGAAAGAGTAGGAACTTTTCAACAGGGAAGTCATAAACACCCTATAGCCTATTTGAGATGCCTTCTGCAAGACAGTTCAACAATGACCAGGTGTGAACTGACAAATAAACTGAGTTTCTAAAGAGAAAATGACACATAAATGCTTACTTCTTGTCCATGTCAAATAATTAACTGCTACTGGAAAATAGTTTTAATTTCAAGGGATTTACTTTTTAAAACAGAGTCATCCTTTCGATATTACACCCTGAAATGTTCTGGAAGAACACACACCCGCACGCACTTTGTTTAATTATAGCATCCTGGGCTGTCATTTTTTATGAATAAATGTCTTTTAAAAACAGTCTTTACTAGTTCTCCATTTTATACATATTAGTGTATAAATGTCAATCCCAATCAGCCTGCTGTATAAAAAAATAAATTAAATTTAAAAATTCAAAAAAAACCCCAAAACAGTCTTTACTTTTCTATAATATGTGAAGAAAAAAGCCTGAGAATAAAGCTCTAGTATTTAAAATTCTTAAAATGACAGCTTCCAGTAAGACAAAAGGAGTCACTTGCCCTACACATGTAGGTATATCTTTATTACATTCAATAAATAAAAAGAACGGTGGCAACTGTAATTCACAGCCACACAGAAGTCCTCCAGAGATGTCCCAGGGCTGGGATCCTGTGACAAAGTCAAGTGCATACCTAGAGCGCTCTCTAGTTAAACTCGGTCATGGTTCCAGTACACTGAGTCACAGGCGGCAAGAATCAAGCCAGAAATTCTGACATATGTAAGTCAGTCAATTGAGGAAGCTTTTAAATTTCTGGTGGAGATAACATCAATCAATTTATCTGGGGGAAAACATTACTCACTTTTTAGTTGTTCTGAGAGGAAAAGGAATTGGCATGGATTTAGCTATGTTTAAGTAGAATCACTGGAGCTTTCCTTCACAGCTTTACTCATTTAATAAAAAGAATGAGAATTGTCTTTTCAACAGCCTCTACCATGGGTAGCTATCAAGGTCAAAAATTTGAAGTATTCCCAAAGTTAGTGAGTGTATGTGAATTAGGTTATATAGCTTTGAGCCTGCCTCTTCCCCCTTTGACAAAAACCAAAGGAAAACAGTGTTTGAAACATCCCGAACTCTTCTTTGACATTCTTCATGATCTCAGTTAAATCACTGAACAGTTTTAGATTCAAACCTTCCTTCCTAGAGAAATGATCCTCAGCTCTCTCTTTTTGTAAATTGTGGTGGTTTGTGAAAAGCCATCTCAGTTGTTTTAGTTTTAAAATATGGTACTAATGAGTGAAAGGCCACACAGTTAATCTCTGGGTGGGCTATTTAACTTTGCTCTGGTACATGACCAGACACTTTATCTTAACAAGGACTTGGACCTAATAAAATATCAATTTGGTTCAAGTTTATTTCAGAAACTATTCTGATGCTCTAGTTTAATTCTGGTTCAGTGGCTTTCAAAAATATAGGGTTGGTTTCTGTGCAGAAGTTCTCACTGGATTTTAAAACAAAATAAAAATGTTGGCATTACTTCTTTGTAAGGATGCTCAGCTCAGCTCAGTATTCATTTGATCAGTAATTCATTCCAACTTTGAGTGTAAATTGAATTTATAGTTGGAAATGATTCAACTCTCAGCTTCCAATCTTCAGTCAGATACGTCCCCAATAGACACCTTCCACCACAAGAGAAACAAGGTAGGTGAGAGTGGAAAGATTTGGTGCATCTCTTTAACCTGCGCTGTAAAGATAAATCCTACAGAAGGCTGGGAAATCACATCATGTTATACAATCAGGACTCCTGAGGACTCGATCATAAAAGCTGCTTTATTTCTGTCTTCCGTAGTATCTTTAAACTGGCTCAGTGGGGATATCCTTCCCCTCACTTAGCATAAAAACTTGAGCAGCCTCATGATTTCCTGGTCACTCTTAGGAAATAAGACAAAGGTAAAAACTATCTCAAGTCAGTAATTACTTGTGTCTAGTGACAACCCCTGTAATAATCAAAACTTCAAATTTGATTTCAATCTAAATGTTCTCCCCTCTCCCCACCCCCAGCTGGTACTGCTGCCGGTGAGCTCCTCATGCAGAAGAGGTCTGTCCCTTCCCCTCGCTCCCTGCTCCTATTCACCCTGTTTGTCCCCTTCAGCACAGGAGTGGAGAATGTAGGTTAGATGTTACTAACAGGTACTATATAAGATAGCCACCCACTCTCAACACCTGGCAGATTTTTAAAGCTGACTTTGTTGTGGAAATTTTTGTGAGCTTCAGAGAGCAGGGATCTCTTCTACTTGGTGCATCTTTCCAAGTTGCTTATACATAATATGAGCGGTAATACCCACAGAATACTGTAATGGAGGTAATATAGGAATAAACATATGTAACTGAATGCATCTTTGTATGTAGCGGTAGAGAGACTGAGTGAAAAAAGGGAATAATCTGACAAAGGCTTTGGAGATAATCAGCCTTGAGCAGAATTTTAGTTGACAGAGGATGAGAAAGGTCATTCCAGGCAGTGAGAACAGCATTAAATCGCCTGAGGGGGAAAGAGATATGACAGGTATGGGAGGACGATTGAGTGACTTTCCCAATGGGGCTAAATCGTTCTCTAGCAGGAACTCAGAACCTGGGAGGTAAGAGAGTAATATTCATTATGAATGATCAGAAGATTTTAACTTGATTCAAGAGGGAATTGGAAACCCCCATGGGGATTTAAGGAAGAAAATGCGATGATTAAAATACTGAGGGAGATGATTTTGAGAATGGGGGAAGGGGGGACCAGAGAGGAGGGTGTTGCCTGTAACACAGCTGAAGAACCAGGTCTGGTAAAAATAGAAGAGTCTTGTGAGATCTAGACGGTCTCATTATTTTCCAACTCAAAGAGATAAACCACATTTCCTTCTGTATTTTTTTCATCATTTCTTATTTCTTCCTGTTCTCCCGTACTCTATGAATAGACCCTTTCCTAGTGATTGCTGAAGTCAAAAAGGGTGAGGTATTTGACAATTTTAGTATATGGTCACATCATTTTTTCAAGTAGTGCATGAGCAAAATGTGACTTTATAGCAAAAAAGTAGTATTTGAATAATACAATTTTTAAAGTCCCAGTAGGAAGTGTTCATCGATGTTCTATAGAAATGAAGAGAGCTTTTCTTCTCACCTCGGGCAATGGACCCACTTCTCCTCTGATGGAGGGTGTGATGAGCATGAATGTGTGGATGTTTCATGGAGTGTTTGAAAGCACTGCACAGAGACCCTGCTCTCCAATCGTGGCTTACACAATTCCATCAGTCCTTCGCGGTATGCCTTCCATCGTCCAAATGGACCAAGTGAAGTTCAGAGAGAATAAGCGACTTCCCCAAGTCACACAAATAAAACACTGGAAATGCAGGGACTCAAACCCAGGTCAGCCGACTCTACGTTCCAGGCTCTTTTTCGCGACACCAAACAATTGGCATAAACAACGATTCATGTGTTAGTCATTAATCTTACTCTGCTTCATTTTATTAAATCGTTACCCCATGTCCTGGGGACAATGCGTGACTACACTATTAAGGCAAATTTGTTAATATGGACATGCCATGTTAAGTCATGAGAAGGCTAACTCAATTACCCTTCCTTTGATCGATGTTTGGTAGAGATACAGTGGACTTTTCCTTGTGGTTAGTCTTATGGCATGTTGTAAACATTAACACGCACTACATTAACTGTCTGAAAAGAACTGTAGTACTTTAAATGCTTGTTAAAGAATGAAAATATTAAGCTACATTAATATTAGTAGTTTAATTCCAATAGCCACAATCAGGACAACCACTAAACAGCTCCTTGAAGGACTTGGAAACTTATGAAAGAAAGACATAACTAGACAAGGAAACATCTAATAGGTAGAATATGGGATGGGCCACTAAAACTTTTGCTTATGTCTTAGCAATTCAAAGTAAACCCAGATAAGACAACACTCTATTAATAAGTGCCACTTATCTGATTTTTTTCCTTCTAGGTAGCAGAATCTTGATAGAAATTATTTAAGGAGAATGCAACCAACAGATTAAATACTATCTGATCAGTTATTTACCTTGAGATCTTATAAATATTATAAATCAATTACTGAAAATGAGGAACATACACACTTTATGACGCAGAGTTGCATACGATTCTAGTGAGGTAAAAATTCGCTTACATTACTCTTACATATGCAAAGAAAATTTAACTTCTGTAATTTTCTCTAACTCTAATCTTCCTCAGGAGCCTCCATCTTATCATCAATAGGGAAAAAGAGATGTTATCCAATCTCATAAATATGCTCTGTTCAATAATTTAATTTCAGTGTTTCAGATGTCTTCTTCTGTCCTCTGCTCCTCGTGGGGGATGATGCTTGGTATCAGTGGGGAAGCTTCATGGAGCCCTGTTCCCTGGCTGTGGAAAAGGATAGAGGCCATAGATTTTGGATCCTCTCACTTTCAGAGTGACATAGCTATTCTGATTGGTTCCCTGGACTAGTGAAGGCTGAAGTAAAACTGGTCCTGCCTGACATGTTGGCACTCACTTCAGCAGGCTGTGGTCCCAGACATCTGTCCCAGCCATTGAGTCCCCAACACATGGCAGCCTCTTTTTTCCAAACTTAGGCCCCTGCTTGTCCATTGTGCCTCTCAACACTCTGCTCCCCTTCATAGGAGCAAATGGGGACTTCTAAATTTCTTACATGCTACACATTCCATGAGGAGCCAGGATACTGTATGGGGCTCATCTATGTAGATAGCACTACCTATCAATTGTGCTATTTTCCCCATGGTGATGAAATAGCTCCATGGCTTGACGCCTTCATGTATTTCACTCCCCTCTTACCTCTGTTCTTGATCTCCTCCTTATTAATTTGTATATGTCTACCATGGCCCCACTTTGGATTCCCATCTTAAGAAAGAGAAAGCAAAGGTGTAAGAATGCTTCCACATTCTACATTTAACTCCCATCTTTCCACAGATCACTTGGCTAGAAGAGTTAGGCTTTTCACTTTTTTCTCTTTGGCACAGATTTCTCTTTTGTAAAACTTTGTGATTAAATCAGCCAAGCTTTTGATATGAAAGACTCGAAAAATATTTAAGAATCCTCTTCTCTTCTCCCAAGACAACCGGGATTCCAAAGGCCACCGCTGATGCCCAGAGGCTAGTGATGACGTTGCCTTTGTTATAGGCAGTAAGACAGGGCTCAGCCTTAGTGGCAAAGGTTATGAGGGAACATGGTTTAGTAGGGAAATGAAATACAATGGGTTTAAATCCCCCAAACCTTAAACTATAAACACATTAATGTGACGTTTTGATAGAAACTTCCAGATTCTTCTCACCAAATTTCTTGTGAAAATTATTTGGTCATATAATTCAGATGACTGCCTTCTTCTGATCTGGTCTGTCCTTCTGTTTTCTTAATTCTGATGATACTTTCCTGTCTTTCATGTAGTTTTTGTTTGTTGTCAGTCTGCACCAATCTAGAATCTCTCCCTTTCTTCCTTTATTTCCCTTTATAATCTTTCAGTTTTTTTGTTTCTTCACTAATTTACATTAAAATGATATTTTATTTCCATTTATAAAAATAATGCATGCCACTTATGAGATATTCTTAATACAGAAAGATACAAAACAAACAAAAATCTCCATATTCTAATTGCTAATGTGTACTCTCCTTCTAAGCTGTATTTTCTTCACCCAGCAAGTAAAATCTAAACTGTTTTAAATCTTTTTAGAGAGAGGCATAAGCCAAGTGAAAATGGCTTCCATACATTGGGAAGCAACACAGATTTTTGACATTTCTTAGAAAACAGCATCAATGCAACTTCAGCTCATTAAATGTTCCTCTTAATCCATTTCATGCTCTCTGGTACACATGTGAAAATTTGCAAGATGGATTATAATACTTAGAACTAGAAGCAATTTTATTAAAACATTATTATCCAACAAACACATTCATGTGTTTTAGCAAAAAATGCTTCTCGCAACCTTGCATTGATTGATGTTCTTTCATAGATCTGTTGTACTTATGTGTATTGTTTTATATGCGTGGACCTTAAAATCCCTAAGCAAACAACTCTTACACAGGTATTGAAAACTGAAGAGGCATAAGGTGAACACTAAGATACCATGGAGTTGATAACTGCAGGAAACGGCTCCCCATACCCCTTCCTTGGAAAAGAAGCCCAGTGGAGCTGACAGTCGGACCTCTGAGAAGGGGGACCTGCCCAGCTGATATTGATGTCTCTAAAGAGGCATGATGAGGCTGATTCTGAGTTCTGAAAATGCTGCAAACTATCAATAGAATCAGTTACTGCAACTTGAATGAACTACCGCTTCCAGGATGAAGAAATGTTGCTAGAATAACACTGACCAGGCACAGGAAGCAAAATAAGAAACAGGAAGTAAACAAGAAACTATGTCCTCTCTTCCTTCTCCAGCCTTGGATGCTTTGTCTAGCACCCCCTAACAGCAGAGCCTACCAGGCAGCAGCTGGAAAAGCAGGAATGTGGTTTACAGAGTCCCAGCTCTTGCATCAAAGAGCTAGTATAGGAGAGTGGGTTGAAACTGAGAGACAATAAATAGCTTAACAATTGGCTCATTTGGCTAGACTATGAATTTCTGCAGAGCAAGGACAATTTTACATGTATAATGAATATATAATTTCCATTATAGTACATGTAATAGTATTAATGAAGACAGTGGGTGTTTAATTCTTAACAGATTAATTAATAACTGTCAAATGCTCCTTTTATTTTATACTGTGCTTATACATTTATCTTGTTCCAAGACTTCCTAAAGAATTATCAGTGTTGATTAATTCATTTGTTAATATATCATCATCTAATTCTAAAAAATTAGCAATATTATATGCTTAACTGTGGTCTGAGGGACTATAAACTAAGTGATAGCCTAAGAGAAGTGCGGTTATTAAAGAAACCTGTTGCCGTGCAAAACTATATAATACACTGAAAGTTTGATACAAACAGCGTTAGGGTTTTTCTTGTGTTTTGTTTTCTGCTGCACTATCAATGTTATCATCCCTCCTATTCAACCTCCACTCCCTACAAAGAGGTAGATGGGTAAGATTTACTGAACAGTCAATGAAATGTCATGTGAAAGATGTGCCTAGGAAATTATTCCTAATCTAAGTCCAATACTTAGCTCAACAGTAAAAAGTTATATAACTTTGACAAGTTATTTAACTTTCTAGAGTTTCAAATAAGGAGGCCTAATGAGCTCTTCCATTCATCTTCCTTCTGAGGCCATATTCTTATCAGTTCCATAGTAGAAAGCAGATAATATACAATCACATCATCAAAGGGTTAACACACCTTTATCCTCCTCACATCCATGCATGCATATGCAGTATATAAAAATGAGAAACACAATAAGCGTCTTTTGGTAAATTAAGTAGCTTTTTTGACACCTGCATCTCCTGCGTCTTCTCCTCCCTTCACAGTCTGCAGTGGCATAGGCAAACTTTGAGTCAATAAAAATGAGCATGCTAACTTAGTGCAACAGCCAGTTTACATCTTGCTGTTCTTCAGCTCATTCCCATCTCAGTGTTTTTGAACATGTTGTTCTGCCTGAAATGTTCATTTCCATACTTGTGTTAAGTCTCTGTCCAATCGTCACTTCTCAGAAAGACCTTTCAGTTCCACTCTACCTAAAACCCACCACCACCTCTCTCTGCCTCCTTCTCCTGCTTTATTCTTCTCCATAACCTTAACAACACTATCTGAAGCTATATTTATTTGTGTTTCCTTGTTTGTTGGGCGTCTCTCCACTAGAATCTGTGCTTACACAACAACAGGAATTTTGTCTGTTTATTGTGCTTCTGAGCTATCAGAGGGGTGACTGACACAAAGCAGGTGCTCAATAATATATGTGTTATGCCTTTTTTCCATTCTTTTATAGTTTAATTCTTGGGTTATTTAAATAAATTTTCATTGAATTATTATATATGCTTGGAACTGTACTAGGAAGTAACAATAAAAATGATAATGATATAGATATTGCCACCTAAGAATTTATGACCTAGACATTAGATATATCATTTTGTCCTTAGAATAGCTTCCATTCCATACTCCAAAAAGAGTCACAGATAAGATCTGAAAGGGTATAGAGATGTACTAGAACTCTACTAGTTACAAGAGATAGACCAAACTCAAACTTGCTTAGGCAAAAAGGAGAGTTTGTTTGGTCATGTAACTGAAAAGTCCAGTCTTCCAACTGGATATGAATGCCCAGTTGATGTCATCAACAATATTTCTTCTTCTATTCCTGTCTGCACTTTTCTATGTGCATTCTTTAGCAGGTCTTCCCCCAAGAGGTAACAAAGAGACCACCAGGAGCTCTAAGCTTATATTCTATTGGCAACAAGAGAGTGTGTTTTCCTCCCAACAATTCCAGGAATACACCCATTGGCAGGACTTAGATCATAAGTCATAAGCCCATCCCTGAACCCATTATACTGGCCAGTTTGGTCAGGTCTAGGTTTTGTGTTTCACCTTTGGCATGGGTTCATGTTCTGAGGCTTGGCGAGAATCAATTCCATGGGAAGTCAGCGTTTTTCACTAAATAAGGATGCTGTGAGGGACACAGAACACAGATCTCCACTACAGACTCTGTATTTACACCACAAGCTCTGTATTTTATGTGCCCACTTTTCCTTCAATTTATTAGTAGCATCTCAGAATAGCCATTAAAGAAAGAGTAATGTCACCTAAGTGGCCAAAGGGGAATGTAAGATTATTCCAACCATTATGATTTATAAAACAATAGAAAATTCTACACAAGCAGTTTGCCACTAGGAATAGATCATGGTTATCTAGTTATAAAAACAATTATGTATAAAATAAGATAAATAAAATAAAATAATGAATTTAGTAAAGAAGAATGAGATTACTAACGTAAGTATAAAGAAGTAATTATTGAGTAAAGACAGAAATTTGGGGGCAATGCATTTTTTGATGGCATAGGCAAGTTTAACATGTTGGTATGATGTTCAGTCCTGTCTACTTTTTATTGCTTACCTTTCCACCTCCCTAGTATACACCCTTTTTACCTATTCAAAGCAATACTAATAGCAAAGATACATTACACACTAATAATATTAAAAGCCAAAATAAACTACTAACAGCAAAAATGTATTAGTATGTACTATTGGAAATACTTTACATGTATTAAATCATTTAATCCTTAAAACAATGTCAGAAGCAGATAATATTATTAACCCATTTTATCCATGAGAACACTGAAACCAGAAAGGTTAAGTAACTTGTCCATGTTTAGACAAGTAAGTGCCAGAAGCAGAATTTAAACCCACACTACCATTACCAAAGAATAGCTTACATCTGTATCATGATGAAAATATCTCTGATTTTTCCAGCCCACATTTATTACTTCATTCTCAGCCTCATGTTATACTTATTATTGTGTAATGCAACTAGCATTTTACAATGTGTTATCCTTAACCTGCAAAGTTCTACTTTGCTATACCTAATTTTCTTTTCTGATAATTTAATGCTTGCTCATCTTGTCTCGTCAACTCGAGTGCTAAGGTAAGTAAAAAAGTAATACCTTCGGTTTTGAATTTATTCCCCTTTTCCAAGCAACTAACATATTGCTAAGTATAAAATAGCTATTCAATATACACACAGCAATTAACTTTGCTTACTGAAAAAGTTTTTATTCTTAATCATAAAGATACAATTTGGTATTTTTCAGAAATGTAATGAATTCTTATTTTCCTTGTG
This sequence comes from Delphinapterus leucas, assembly GCF_059928025.1. Lineage (NCBI taxonomy): Eukaryota > Metazoa > Chordata > Mammalia > Artiodactyla > Monodontidae > Delphinapterus > Delphinapterus leucas. Next base: position 23,188,559 of record NC_143129.1, read on the forward strand.
TTAGAGTATCATCTTATCGGTGATCCCCCATGGTTTCTGATACTATGGAAGAATGAGGGACTAACGTCAAATAAGGCAGTGAGCATGGTTTATGTGACACAAGTACGAGCAGATATGCATAGTGATGTTGTGTTTTAAAGGTGGGCATTGATGTGAGAATGGATATATGGACCACAGACTGTATGCTCAGAGGGCTGAGACCATGTCTTTACTGTCAATGTCTAGTGCTGTGCCTCGTGCATAGCAGGTGCTCAATATATATTTTTTGTCAGATGAATGAATAAATAAATAACTACTGCCCTAGGAGACAGAGGTGGTGTGCCGGTGGCAATGGTGTTGTATTTTAAAAGATGTTTGTATGCTTCCATGTAAACAAACACACATACATATCAGGGTACTTGGTTGCAAACAACAGAATCCATTCTGGCTATTTTTAAGAGAAAATAAATGTAATAAATGATATGGAATAGCTCAAAGAATGTCTGGGATGGTCACAGGATTGGGCTTGGGGGTTGGACAACCAAGAACATACCTAGAAAGCTCCAGTGGTGATCACTACCTGCATTATTAGAGTTGGAACTCCAGCTTTCCAAGCAGATGCTGGGTCAGGGATGTTCTTTTCAGACTTTTGCCACTACTGCCAGAAAAATCAATTCCAGGGAGAATCTCCTTCACATTACTATCTTGTAAATTAAACTGTTGCATGGGTACATCTGAGTGGAAGAGCCTGCACCACAGTTGCAAGAGGGACTGGAAGAGTGAGTGTCTGGCTTTTACTTTAGTGAAGTGGGATTCAAACATAGATTTCCCATGTCTGAGAAAGCTTTACAAAAGTTTCTGGGCTCTAAATTATGATGGATTTTTTTTTTACTCTTTATAGAATTTTTAGAAAATAAAGAACAACTAAAGGAGAAGAAAATAATCATTCATATTTTAAGGTAGTAATGATTTTCAATGAATATTTATGACTTCTCAAAACTGACGAATGTCTTGAGAGAGTAGCCTGAAACATATACAGTTCAGTCTGTGGAACTGACTTTATCCAAGGGTTGAACTCTGATTCTGAGGAAAGGTTTACAAAATAAAGCCAGACCAAATCAAATACAAAGGCAAAAACAAACCTGATAGTCCCTTAAAGTAAATATAATGGTGATGATGATGATCATATACTCTACTTAAAAACTTGATAAAAATCATAACTTCTGACTGTTGCAACATTTTTTAAAGAAAGAAAAGTGTCTTAATAGTTTGCTTAACAGGTTTGAAGCTGCAGTCAGAGATTCGCTTCTTAATTTGGTGAGTTTTACATGCCAGGATCTGTCACCCAAAGGTAACAAAGAAATGTGGTTGAACACCAATTACAGGTATCTGTCAACACACCAGGGCCTTGGAAGAAATAACTTATGTATAATTGACTATGTTTTATCCTCTAAGAAGTCTATGAAATAAAAGAAAAAAAAAAACCCAATACCGAAACTTGGCTCAATCTAATTGCTCCAACTCCAAAACAATTCAAGTTTAATGCACACACAAAATTTTCTTTGTAGAATAAATTGTTAAAACTTTTCATTATTTTTTCAGGGGTTCTAGAACCACTATCCTGACTATTTGAGAACAAAAGTGAACACACAAAAATTTTACTTATCTTTTAGGAATTGAAAAATTTAAATCATCAAAATCACAGTATATTAAACATAATTTCTATGCCTTTTAGACTTTGTTTAGAAGTGTGCTTTTATTATTAAAAAATATTGATTATAAATTTAATTACGTCCCATTTGTTTATTTTTTCCTTTTGTTTCCATTACTCTAGGAGACAGATCCAAACAAATATTGCTACGATTTAGGTCAAAGAGTGTTCTGCTTATGTGTGTTTTTTTTTTGTTGTTAACAGTATGCGGGCCTCTCCCTGTTGTGGCCTCTCCCGTTGCGGAGCACAGGCTCCGGACGCACAGGCTCAGCGGCCATGGCTCACGGGCCCAGCCGCTCCATGGCATGTGGGATCTTCCCAGACCAGGGCACGAACCCATGTCCCCTGCATCGGCAGGTGGACTCTCAACCACTGTGCCACCAGGGAAGCCCCTGCTTATGTTTTCCTCTAGGGGTTTTACAGTATCTGGTCTTACATTTAGGTCTTAAATCCATTTTGAGTTTATTTTTGTGTATGGTGTTAGAGAAGGTTCTAATTTCATACCAGACATGTAGTTGTCCAGTTTTCCCTGCACCACTTCTTAAAGAGACTGTCTTTTCTATATTTTATAGTCTTGCCTCCTTAGTCATAGATTAATTGACCATAAGTGCATGGGTTTACTTCTGGGCTCTCCATTCTGTTCCACTGACCTATGTGTCTCTTTTTGTGTCAGTACCATACTGTTGAGTACTGTAGCTTTGTAGTGTAGTCTGAGGTCAGGGAATGTGATTCTTCCAGCTCCATTCCTCTTTCTCAAGATTGTTTTGGCTATTTGGGGTCTTTTGTGTTTCCATACAAATTTTTAATTTTTTTGTTCTAGTTCTATGAAAAATACCATTGGTAATTTGACAAGGATTGCATTGAATCTGTAGATTACCTTGGTTAGTATGGTCATTTTCACAATATTGATTCTTCCAATCCAAGAACATGGTGTATCTTTGTGTTGTCTTCAATTTCTTTAATTGGCATTCAGTTTCTTTAATTGGCATCTTACAGTTTTCAGAGTACAGGCTTTTTGCTTCCTTAGGTGGGTTTATTCTTAGGTATTTTATTCTTTTGGATGTGGTGGTAAATGGGATTGTCCCCTTAATTTCTCTTTCTGATATTTCATTGTTAGTGTATAGAAATGCAACAGTTTTCTGTAGAATACTTTTGTATCTGCAACTTTACCGAATTAATTGATGAGCTCTAGTAGTTTTCTGGTGGCATCTTTAGGATTTTCTATGTATAGTATCATGTCATCTGCAAACAGTGACAGTTTTTCTTCTTCCTTTCCAACTTGGATTCCTCTTATTTACTCTTCTTCTCTGATTACTGTGGTTAGGACTTATAAAACTATGTTGAAAAGAAGTCATGAGAGTGGGCATCCTTATCTTGTCCCTGACTTTAGAGGGAAGGCTTTCAGCTTTTCACCATTGAGTATGATGTTAGCTGTGGGTGTGTCATATATGGCCTTTATTATGTTGAGGTATGCTCCCTCTATGCCCACTTTCTAGGGAGTTTTTATCATAAACTGATATTGAATTTTAACAAAAGCTTTTTCTGCATCTATTGAGATGATCATATGTTTTTTATTCTTCAATTTGTTAATGTGGTGTGTCACAGTGATTGATTAGTGAATACTTAAAAATCCTTGCATCCCTGGGCTAAATCCCTGATTAAATGCAAGAGCTTTTGCACAGCAAAGGAAACCATCAACAAATGAAAAGACAACCTATGGAATGGGAGAAAATATTTGCAAATGATGTGACCAACAAGGGATTAATTTCCAAAATATACAAACAGCTCATAGAACTCAATATCAAAAAAACAAACAACCTAATCAAAAAATGGGCAGAAGCCCTAAATAGACATTTCTTCAAAGCAGACATACAGATGACCAATAGGCACATGAAAAGATGTTCAACATCACTAATTATTAGAGAAATGCAAATCAAAACTACAATGAGATATCACGTCACTGTGGTCTGAATGGTCATCATCAAGAAGTCTACAAATAATAAATGCTAGGGAGGGTGTGGAAAAAAGGGAACCCTCCTACACTGTTAGTGGGAATGTAAATTGGTGCAGCAACTATGGAAAACACTAAGGAAACTGTGGAGGTTCCTTAAAAATCTAAAAATAGAGTTTCCATATGATCTAGCAATCCCACTCCTAGGCATGTATCTGGAAAAGACAAAAACTCTTAATTTGAAAAGACACATGCACCCCAATGTTCAAAGAATCACTATTTACAATAGCCAAGACATGGAAGCAACCAAATGTCTATCGACAGATGAATGGATAAAGACGGTGCGGTATATATACACAATGGAATACCATTCAGCCATAAAAAAGAATGAAATAATGCCATTTGTAGCAACATGGATGGATCTAGTGATTATCATACTAAGTGAAGTAACTCAGAGAAAGACAAATATATGATATCACTTATATGTGGAATCTAAAAGAGTGATGCAAATGAATTTATTTACAAAACAGAAACAGACTCATAGACATAGAAAAAAAACCTATGGTTACCAAAAGGGAAAGGTGGGGGTGGGATAAATTAGGAGTTTGGGATTAATAGATACACACCAATATATATAAAATAGATAAACAACAAGGTCCTACTATATAGCACAGGGAACTATATTTAATATCTTGTAATAACCTATAATGGAAAAGACTCTGAAAAAGAATAGACATATATTAATATATACATATGCATGTATAACTGAATCCCTTTGCTGTACACCTAAAACTAATAAAACATTGTAAATCAACTATACTTGAATAAGAAATAGTATAAAAATTTTTTAAAATATATTGATTATAAGCATCCAAAATGTTTCTCTTGAGTCACATTTAATCATTTCATAATTTAATCAGTTATATGATCTTGTAAAGTATATTTACACTTTTAAAGCATTTTAGGAAATTGGATGAGACATACCATGTTAGCTTGTATTTTTTTTAAATAAGCTTTGTTAAGACTTAAATGACCAGTTCATTTTTTAAAATATCTATTTATTTTCCTTACTTTTTATTGGCTGCATTGGGTCTTAGTTGCAGCACATGGGATCTCTGCTGAGGCATGCAGGATCTTTTCATTATGGCACACAATCTGCTCGGGCTTCTTGCTAGTTGTGGCACGCAGGGCTCCAGGGCACATGGGCTCTGTAGTTGTGGTATGTGAACTCCAGAGTGTGTGGGCTCTGTAGTTTGCAGCATGCCGGCTCTCTACTTGAGGTGCGTGGGCTCAGTAGTTGTGGCGTTCGGGCTTAGTTGCCTTGCAGCACGTGGGATATTAGTTCCCCAATCAGGGATCAAACCCGCATCCCCTGCATTGGAAGGTAGATTCTTTACCACCGGACCACCAGGGAAGTCCCAGATGACCAGTTCTTAACATGAAGAATCCAAGACCTTTCTCTACTGTATCTTGTTAATTAGAATTAGATCTCTGGGGCTTCCCTGGTGGCACAGTGGTTAAGAATCCACCTGCTAATTCAGGGGACATGGGTTTGATCCCTGGTCTGGGAAGATCCCACATGCTGTGGAGCAACTAAGCCCATGCACCACAACTACTGAGACTGCACTCTAGAGTCCGCGAGTCACAACTACTGAAGCCCGCGTGCCTAGAGCCTATGCTCTGCAACAAGAGAAGCCACTGCAATGAGAAGCCTGCGCACCACAACAAAGAGTAGCCCTCGCTCGCCACAACTGGAGAAAGCCTGCACACAGCAACGAAGATGCAATGCAACCAAAAATAAATAAATAAAAAATTTAAAAAAGAATCAGATCTCTGATCTTTTGGACGTGCCTACCCAGAGCCTCCAGACAATTACACTTTCAGTATAAACTCCATCCTACTGCCAGAATTATCTTTCTAAAATCAAATCCTCACATGTAACATCAAAATGTCAGCAACTTCCCCTTGTCTATAAGATGAAATTTAACATTTTAAAAGACTTTGAACATGCTTCAGTTTCAGATTACAGCTCCATTTCCTGATACTGCCAGTCATGCACGTAATAGACCAGTAAACCCAACAGTTTTCTGGTCTCTGGAGCTTCTATGTTCTTTGGTAGCAATTTTCCTTTGCATGTGGCATTTTTTTCTGGCATGTTTTTAATAATTATGATAATAATAATAATAGTGACAAACATTAACTGGGCATTTTCTACCTACTGCTAACTGCTAAGCATTTCATATAGATCATCTCTTTTGATTTCATATCCTCTATGAATATCCCTACTTCATAGATATGAAAAGAGGCCTGTAGAGAATACGTTGCATGAATGTTTGAAGGGTTTTTTCTCATATAAATGAACAAAATAATCTGTCATTTGGAGAGTATGCTTAAAATAAGAAGCCAAGCAACATGATTTTAATGCATTACTAAGGCATGCTTTTTGGTCTTCAGGAAGCCTATGGGCCTTGGCCTCTGTTGTTTTTCCATTTCTGAAGTAAAACAATCCTACTGTGGATCCTTCGACTTGGACTTCCTGCTACCCACTTACTAAGTGAAACTGGCCAGCTAACGAGGCAATGAGATTACAGCAGATTTGAAATATCGAGTGTAATGTAAAGACATGCAAAAAAATGCATGTCTATTTCACTCTACAAATACAACCATTCCACATTTAAGTGAGTTAAGGTAGAGAGAGGTTAAGAGTGTTACATTAGTAAAGATTCCACCATATAAAGAACAAACTTATGGTTACCAAGGGGGTAGGGTGAGGGGAAATGATAGCCTGGGAGTTTGGGATTGACAGGTATACACTGCTATATTTAAAATAAATAACCAACAAGGTCCTACAGTACAGTACAGAGAACTCTGCTCAGTATTCTGTAATAACCAAAATGGGAAAAGAATTTGAAAAAGAATAGACACACATATATGTATAACAGAATCACTTTGCTGTACACCTAAAAGTAACAACAACATTGTTAATCAACTATACTCCAATATAAAATAAAAATTAAAAAAAATAAATTAGTTGTGATTCATAGTTGGAAAAAAAAAGGAAAACAAAAGAAAAAAGTTTCCACCATATGGAAGGAGTGGGCAAAACTATCCCTCCTCCACCTCTTAGCTCCTGCAATACAGAAAGAGTTTCTCTCCTAACACTTGTGAATGCTATCTAGCCATAAGTAGCAGATGCTGCAGAGAAGAAAAGAAATAAGCTTTTATCAACTGCATGGGGCTGGGAAAATTTTTCCCATGACCTCTTGACGGAGTCTAGGGGAATCCATTCGAATTCTTCCGTTTGCTATAGGAACCCCCTATGGCAATTTAAAACACTTATGTGACCATACTTAGTGAAAGAAGATACCTTCTGTGAAAGAGATCCCTGAGTTACAGACATTGTATTAGAATTGTTAAACAACAATAACAATAACATTATTGTGGAATGAATGAATGGCAGATACATTTTACTGAGCTCTTACTATGTGTCAGGTTCTAGTGTAAGTATTTTTGCATGCATCAACTTTCTGAATTCTTATCATAGGTCTTTGGAGGTAAATATGATAACTAACCTCATTTTACTGACAAGGACTCAGACACAGAGAAGTTAAGCAACTCACTGGAAATCATAACTGCTAGTAAGTGGCAGAGCCAGAATTTTAACAAGGGCAGCTGGCTCCAAGTTTTTCTCTTCATCATGGAAGAAGATTAAGTGATCTAAGTTGGGCAAAGTGACTTCTTCAGACTCTCTATCTAACTACATAAAAAACTAACTGGCAGATTTTTTTTTTTCCTGAAAGCCCAGAAATCAAGCAATCATTAGCACAGAACTGCCTTATTGTCTTCCTATTAATCTGTTTAAGCATTAAACACTGGTTGTTTTGTTGAAATTTCCTGTTTACTTATTTTTCAGTGAATGGGACCCTCTTAGTAGGTCCTGGTTTTGCAGGAAATTGTATGAACTGAAATTTCTCAAAGAGAGTACAATCATGTCATCATTATCACATACAGTGATACCATTATTAGTTATTTGAAATGACACATTAAACTAAAGAAATCTGTTTTATTTTCTTCTCAACAGAAAAATCCTTGTCTTCCAAACAGAATTTGACATATGACAGACTATAGTGGAAAAGAATGGAAGACTAATTAGAATTATTAAAACACTTAAACATGCAATCTAAAATCCACTCATTTCTCTACCGTAACTAATAGAAAATATTGAAGAAGCTTGTATTTATAACTATGTAACTAACAAGTGTTCACACAGCAAACAGGGACAATTTTTATGGGGAACATAACTTGTTTAGATGCTACTTGCTACATGCTTCTCATGAAATATTTATCTTAACCAAAATGATACTACTACCCGGGACAGCTTAAGGTTAACAGAGAATAGAGAAAAGCAAGTAAGTTTATCCAGTATGAGGTATAAAAAAAAAAAATGCCATGTAGTCATGGCATAAAAAGAAAGAGTGAGGGGGACCTTCAAGATGGCAGAGGATTAAGATGTGGAGATCACCTTCCTCCCCACAAATACATCAGAAATACATCTACACGTGGGACAACTCCTACAGAACACCTACTGAACGCTGGCAGAAGACCTCACACTTTCCAAAAGGCAAGAAAATCCCCATATACCTGGGTAGGGCAAAAGAAAAAAGAAAAAAAAGAGACAGAAGAATAGGGATGGGACCTGCACCTCTGGGAGGGAGCAGTGAAGGAGGAAAAGTTTCCACACACTAGGAAGTCCCTTCACTGGCGGATATGGGGGTGGACGGGCGGGAAGCTTCGGAGCCGCGGAGGAGAGCGCAGCAACAGGGGTGCGGAGGGCAAAGTGGAGAGATTCCTGCACAGCGGATCGGTGCCGACCAGCACTCACTAGCCTGAGAGGCTTGTCTGCTCACCCTCCGGGGCGGGTGGGGGCTGGAAGCTGAGGCTCGGGCTTCAGAGGTCAAATCCCAGGGAGAGGACTGGGGTTGGCTGCATGAACACACCCTGAAGGGGGCTAGTGTGCCACAGCTAGCCGAGAGGGAGCCTGGGAAAAAGTCTGGACCTGCTAAAGAGGCAAGAGACCATTGTTTCAGCGTGCGCAAGGAGAGGGGATTCAGAACACCGCCTAAATGAACTTCAGAGACGGGCGTGAACCGTGGCTATCAGCGGAGACCCCAGAGACGGGCATAAAATGCTAACATTGCTGCTGCAGCCACCAAGAATCCTGTGTGCAAGCACAGGTCACTATCCACACTCCTCACTGCCCCAGGAGCCTGTGCATCCCGCCATTGCCAGGGTCCCGTGATCCAGGGACAGCTTCCCTGGGAGAACACATGGTGCACCCCAGGCTGTGGCAATGTCATGCCGGCCTCTGCCACTGCAGGCTCACCCTGCATTCGAATTATAACTACTGTACCCCTCCCTCCCTCCCTCCCTCCCACTGGCCTGAGTGAGCCAGAGCCCCGTAATCAGCTGCTGCATTAGCCCCTCCTGTCTGGGTGGGAACAGATGCCTGAGGGCGACCTACACACGGAGGAGGGACCAAAACCAAAGCAGCACCCCAGGAGCTGTGCAAAGAAGAGAAAGGGAAATTTCTCTGTGCAGCCTCAGGAGCAGCAGATTAAATCCCAACAAGAAACCTGACGTATGCTGCATCTGGGGAATACCTGATTAGACAACGAATCATCCCAAAATGGTGGCGGTGGACTTTGGGAGCAACTGTAGACTTGGGATTTGCTGCCTGCTACTGATTTATTTTTGATTTTTATGTTTACCTTAGTTTAGTGTTTAGCACTTGTTATCATTGGTGGATTTGTTTATGGGTTTGGTTGCTCTCTTCTTTTATTTATTATAATTATTTAAAAAAATTTATTTTAATAACTTTGAAAAATTTATTATTTTCTTTCTTTTTTCTCCCTTTTCTTCTGAGCCATGTAGATGACAGGGTCTTGATGCTCTGGCCTGGTGTCAGGCCTGAGCCTCTGAGGTGGGAGAGCTGGGTTCAGGACATTGGACCCCCAGAGACCTCCTGGCCCCACATAAAACCAGTTGGTGAGAGCTCTCCCAGAGATCTCTGTCTCAATGCTAAGACCCAGCTCCACCCAAGGGCCAGCAAGGTCCAGTGCTGGATGCCTCATGCCAAACAAATAGCAAGACAGGAACACAACCTCACCCATTAGCAGACAGGCTGCCTACAATCATACTGAGTTGCCAGAGACCCCAAAACACACCACCAGACACGGCCCTGAACACCAGAAAGACAAGATCCAGCCTCATCCACTAGAACACAGGCACCAGACCCCTCTGCCAGGAAGCCTACACAAGCCACTGAAACAACCTCACCCACTGGGGGGCAGACACCAAAAACAATGGGAACTATGAACGTGCAACCTGTGAAAAGGAGACCCCAAACACAGTAAGTTAAATAACATGAGAAGACAGAAAAATATGCAGCAGATGAAGGATCAAGGTAACAACCCACCAGACCAAAAAATGAAGAGGAAATAGGCAGTCTACCTGAAAAAGAATTCAGAGTAATGATAGTAAAGACAATCTAAAATCTTGGAAATAGAATGGGGAAAATACAAGAAATGTTTAACAAGGAACTAGAAGAACTAAAGAGCAAACAATGATAAACAACACAATAAATGAAATTAAAAATTCTCTAGAAGGAATCAATAGCAGAATAACAGAGGCAGAAGAACAGATAAGTGACCTGGAAGATAAAATAGTGGAAATAACTACTGCAGAGCACAATAAAGAAAAAAGAATGAAAAGAATTGAGGACAGTCTCAGAGACCTCTGGGACAACATTAAATGCACCAACCTTTGAATTATAGGGGTCCCAGAAGAAGAAAAGAAAGGATTTGAGAAAATATTTGGAGAGATTATAGTTGAAAACTTCCCTAACATGGGAAAGGAAATAGTCAATCAAGTCCAGGAAGCACAGAGAGCCCCATACAGGATAAATCCAAGGAGAAAAATGCCAAGACACATATTAATCAAATTACAAAAATTAAATACAAAGAAAAGATATTAAAAGCAGCAAGGGAAAAGCAACAAATAACATACAAGGGAATCCCCATAAGGTTATCAGCAGATCTTTCAGCAGAAACTCTGCAGGCCAGAAGGGAGTGGCAGGACATATTTAAAGTGATGAAAGGGAAAAACTTACAACCAAGATTACTCTACCTAGCAAGGATCTCATTCAGATTCAAAGGAGAAATAAAAACCTTTACAGACAAGCAAAAGTTAAGAGAATTCAGCACCACCAAACCAGCTTTACAACAAATACTAAAGGAACTTCTCTAGGCAGGAAACACAAGAGAAGGAAAAGTGCTACAGAAACAAATGCAAAACAATTAAGAAAATGATAATAGGAACATACATATTGATAATTACCTTAAATGTAATGGATTAAATGCTCCAAACAAAACACATAGACTGGCTGAATGGATACAAAAACAAGACCCATATATATGCTGTCTACAAGAGACCAACTTCAGACCTAGGGAGACATACAGACTGAAAGTGAGGGAATGGAAAAAGATATTCCACGCAAATGGAAATCAAAAGAAATCTGGAGTAGTAATTCTCATATCAGACTAAATAGACTTTAAAGACTAGTATAAGAGACAAGGAAGGACACTACATAATGTTCAAGGGATCAATCCAAGAAGAAGATATAACAATTGTAAATATTTATGCTCCCAACATAGGAGGACCTAAATATATAAGGCAAATGCTAACAGCCATAAAAGAGGAAATCGACAGTAACACAAACATAGTAGGGAACTTTAACACCCTACTTTCACCAATGGACAGGTCATCCAAAATGAAATAAGGAAACAGAAGCTTTAAATGACACATTAAATAAGATGGACTTAATTGATATTTATAGGACATTCCATTCAAAAACAACAGAATACACTTTCTTCTCAAGTGCTCATGGAACATTCTCCAGGATAGACCATATCTTGGGTCACAAACCAAGCCTTGGTAAATTTAAGAAAACTGAAATCGTATCAAGTATCTTTTCTGACCACAATGCTATGAGACTAGATATCAATTACAGGAAAAAAAACTGTAAAAAATACAAACACATGGAGGCTAAACAATACACTACTAAATAAGTAAGACATCACTGAAGAAATCAAAGAGGAAAAAAAAATACCTAGAAACAAATGACAATGAAAACACAATGAGCCAAAACCTATGGAAAGCAGCAAAAGCAGTTCTAAGAGGGAAGTTTATAGCAATACAATTCTACATCAAGAAACAAGAAACATCTCAAATAAACAACCTAACCTTACACCTAAAGCAGTTAGAGAAAGAAGAACAAAAAAAACGAAAGTAAGCAGAAGGAAAGAAATCATAAAGATCAGATCAGAAATAAATTCAAAAGAAGTGAAGGAAATAATAGCAAAGATCAATAAAACTAAAAGCTGTTTCTTTGAGAAGATAAACAAAATTGATAAACCATTTGCCAGATTCATCAAGAAGAAAACAGAGAAGACTCAAATCAACAGATTTAGAAATGAAAAAAGAGAATTAACAACTGACACTGTAGAAATACAAAGGATCATGAGAGACTACTACAAGCAACTATATGCCAATAACATGGACAAGCCAGAAGAAATGGACACATTCTTAGAAAAGCACAGCCTTTCCCGAGACTGAACCAGGAAAAAATAGAAAACATAAACAGACCAATAACAAGCCCTGAAATTGAAACTGTGGTTAAAAATCTTCCAACAAACAAAAGCCCAGGACCACATGGCTTCACAGGTGAATTTTATCAAACATTTAGAGTACAGCTAAAAACTATCCTTCTCAAACTCTTCCAAAATATAGCAGTGGGAGGAACAATTCCAAACTCATTCTATGAGGGCACAATCACCCTGATACCAAAACCAGACCAAGATACCACAAAAAATGAAAACTACAGGCCAATATCACTGATAAACATAGATGCAAAAATCCTCAACAAACTACTAGAAAACAGAATCCAACAGCACATTAAAAGGATCATATACCATGATCAAGTGGGGTTTATCCCAGGAATGCAAGGATTCTTCAACATATGCAAATCAATCAATCTGATACACCATATTAACAAATTGAAGGATAAAACCCATATGATAATCTCAATAGATGCAGAAAAAGCTTTTGACAAAATTCAACAGCCATTTATGATAAAAACTCTCCAGAAGGTAGGCATAGAGGGAACCTACCTCAACGTAATTAAGGTCATATATGACAAACCCAAAGCCAACTTCGTTCTCAGTGGTGAAAAACTGAAACCATTTTCTCTAAGATCAGGAACAAGACAAGGTTGCCCACCCTCACCACTGTTATTCAGCATAGTTTTGGAAGTTTTAGGCACAGCAATCAGAGAAGGAAAAGAAATAAAGGGAACCCAAATTGGAAAAGAAGAAGTAAAACTGTCACTGTTTGAAGATGACATGATACTATACATAGAGAATCCGAAAGATGCTACCAGAAAACTACTAGAGCTAATCAATGAATTTGGTAAAGTAGCAGGATACAAAATTAACGTACAGAAATCTCTTGCATTCCTATATACTAATGATGAAAAATCTGAAAGAGAAATTAAGGAAACACTCCCATTTACCATTGCAACAAAAAGAATAAAATACCTAGGAACAAGCCTGCCTAAGGAGACGAAAGACCTGTATGCAGAAAACTATAAGACACTGATGAAAAAAATTAAAGATGATACAAACAGATGGAGAGATATACCATGTTCTTGGCTTGGAAGAATCAACATTGTGAAAATGACTATACTACCCAAAACAATTGACAGATTCAATGCAATCCCTATCAAACTACCACTGGCATTTTTCACAGAACTAGAACAAAAGTTTTCACAATTTGTATGGAAACACAAAAGACCCTCAATAGCCAAAGCAATCTTGAGAAAGAAAAACAGAGCTGGAGGAATCAGGCTCCCTGACTTCAGACTATACTACAAAGCTACAATAATCAAGACAGTATGGTACTGGCACAAAAACAGAACTATAAAATATAGGTCAATGGAACAGGACAGAAAGTCCAAAGACAAACCCACACACATATGGTCACCTTATCTTTGATTAAGGGGCAAGAATATATAATGGAGGAAAGACAGCCTCTTCAATAAGTGGTGCTGGCAAAACTGGACAGCTAAACATAAAAGAATGAAATTAGAACACTCCCTAACACCATACACAAAAATAAACTCAAAATGGATTAAAGACCTAAATGTAAGGCCAGACACTATAAAACTCTTAGAGGAAAACATAGGCAAAACACTCTATGACATAAATCACAGCAAGGTCCTTTTTGAACCCACCTCCTAGAGAAATGGAAATAAAAACAAAAATAAAGAAATGGGACCTAATGAAACTTAAAAGCTTTTGCAGGGCAAAGGAAACCATAAACAAGAGGCAGGAAAAGGCAACCCTTAGAATGGGAGAAGATATTTGCAAATGAAGCAACTGACAAAGGATTAATCTCCAAAATATACAAGCAGCTCAATATCAAAAAAACGAACAACCCAATCCAAAACTGGGCGGAAGGGCTTCCCTGGTGACACAGTGGTTAAGAATTCTCCTGTCAATACATGGGACACAGGTTCAAGCCTCGGATTGGGAAGATCCCACATGCCACAGAGCTACTAAGCCTGCATGCCACAACTACTGAGCCCGCATGCTACAGCTAATGAAGCTCGTGCACCTAGAGCCCATGCTCTGCAACAAGAGAAGCCACCACAATGAAAAGCACGCATATAGCAATGAAGAGTAGCCCCCACTCGCCGCAACTAGAGAAATCCCGTGCACAGCAACAAAGACCCAACACAGCCAAAATTAAATAAATAGATTTATAAAAAAAACAAAAATGGGCAGAAGACCTAAATAGACATTTCTGTAAAGAAGATATACAGATTGCCAACAAACTCATGAAAGGATGCTCAACATCACTAATCATTAGAGGAATGCAAATCAAAACCACAATGAGGTATCACCTCACACCAGTCAGAATGGCCATCATCAAAAAATCTAAAAACAGTAAATGCTGGAGAGGGTGTGGAGAAAAGGGAACCCTCTTTCACTGTTGGTGGGAATGTAAATTGATACAGCCACTATGGAGAACAGTATGGATGTTCCTTAAAAAAATAAAAATAGAACTACCATACATCCTAGCAATCCCACTACTGGGAATATATCCAGAGAAAACCATAATTCAGAAAGACACATGTACTCCAATGTTCATTGCAGCACTATTTACAATAGCCAGGACATGGAAGCAACCTAAGTGTCCACCAACAGATGAATGGATAAAGAAGATGTGGCACATATATACAATGGAATATTACTCAGCCATAAAAAGAAACGAAATTGAGTTATTTGTAGGGAGGTGGATGGACCTAGAATCTGTCATACAGAGTGAAGTAAGTCAGAAAGAGAAAAACAAATACTGTATGCTAACACATATATATGGAATAAAAAAAAAATGGTTCTGACGAACCTAGGGGCAGGACAGGAATAAAGATGCAGATGTAGAGAATGGACTTGAGGACACGGGGAGGGAGAAGGGTAAGTTGGGACGAAGTGAGAGAGTAGCATTGACCTATATACACTACCAAATGTAAAATAGATAGCTACTGCAAAGCAGCTGCATAGCACAGGGAGATCAGCTTCATGCTTTGTGACCACCTAGAGTGGTGGGATAGAGAGGGTGGGAGGGAGATGCAAGAGGGAGGGGGATATGTTGATATATGTATCCATATAGCTGATTCACTTTGTTATACAGCAGAAACGAACACAACATTGTAAAGCAATTATACTCCAATAAAGATGTTAAAAAAAAAAGAGTGATAATTTACTGTTCTACCTAAACTTTTTCTTTAATGTGACTAAAGATAATAGGGTTCAGACTTCAGATACCATTCACTATTCTATTGTATAAGATTTGAATAATCCTCACGAAGAAATGTGTTCATGTTTGAATTATCTGTTTCAGATTCTTGTGTTTCTTTCTATATAGCAGAAAATATATATGTAAATATTGCAGTGACAGTCTTTTCCTTGGTTTAAAGGTAAAAGTCTGTTTTATAAAGCAGCCTATGATATGTTGTAATAGTCTACAAACATTATCTACCATATCTATGGAGTTAGGCATTGGGGTACAGTGGTGAAAATAAAACACGGCCTATGTCCTGATGTGGATTTCATTTGTTTTTATGCAATCAGGTATACAGATGTCTGCAAGAGCTGTTAAATGTGACAATGTTCGTATGAAGAGATGAAGATTACCCCTGTGTCTAAGTACCCAGATAAAACACATAATTAACAGTTTTCACACAGACTTTCTCAAAGCCTACTCCCTCACTAGAATCAATATTTTTTCACTTGATATTTTGTCTAAAAAAGAATTCTGGAAAAATAAAATGAAACATAAAAGAAAATAGATTATGCAGCTGTGTCACATTATTAGTCAAGGTATAAAATAATTAGTTGTACCAGTACAGGAAGGTAAAGATCTAGTGTTATCTCAACCACTGAACACCACATCCTTCTGTTATGGCTCTTTTGGTTTCCTCTGTCCTTTGAAACTAGCAGGTACAATAGTTAGGGGATTTCTGATCAGTGAGAACTGGGTGAAAGTTCTAACTTCCTTTCTAGATGTGAGACCATGGTTAAATTGCTTTACTTCTCTGAGCCTCAGCTCTTGACTATGTAAAAATAAGGCTAATTATACCTCCATAATGGAGTTACCATAAAAAGTTAACAAGACAATTTATTTTAAATCGCTTCACAAAATATATGGCACGGGCTTCCCTAGTGGCGCAGTGGTTGAGAGTTCGCCTGCCAATGCAGGGGACACGGGTTCGTGCCCCGGTCCGGGAAGATCCCACATGCTGCGGAGTGGCTGGGCCCATGAGCCATGGCCGCTGAGCCTGCATGTCCGGAGCCTCTGCTCCACAACGGGAGAGGCCACAACAGTGAGAGGCCCGCGTACCGCAAAAAAAAAAAAAAAATATATATATATATATATATGGCATTACATTAGGTGATCTGTATTTTTGTTTCAGTGTGAATCTGAAGCATATGACAGAGATAGGTTTCACTTATTTTATTCAACAGATGTGTTAGTTATCTATTGCTGTGCAACAAACTAGCTCAAAACTTAGGAATTCAAGAGTGGCTTAGCTGGATGGATGTGATCTGTCCAAGGGTCTGTCAAAAGGATTCAGTCAAGAAGTTGGCCAGGGTCATGGCATCTGCAGAATTCACTTCCAAGACAGCTCACTCACACGACTGGCAAGCAGTGCTGGCTGTTAGCAGGAGGTCTCAGTTTCTTGCCAGATGGACCTCAATATAGGGCTGTTTGTGTGTCCTCACAACATGGCAGCTTGCTTCCTCCAAAACAGGCTATCCTAGAGTCGGGAAGGCAGCAATGATAATGAAATGACTTTTATGACCTTGCCTTGGAAATCATTCTCCATCACACTCCATGATATTCTATTGTTTACACAGATCAGTACTTTTTAATGTGGCAGGACACTGCACAAGGGAGGAGGAAAAGTCATTGGGGGCCATCTTGGATGATAAATATCACAGTAGACTTCAGGGATTCAGGGGTAAATGGCTTAATATCAGGAGGACATGTATTATTAGGTATTGCCATCACGTGGGAACTTCTGAGGTCTTCAAGGACAGCTTTCTGGTCATTGAGGGATTCTTTACATGAGGGTTTCTGAGACTCTTGAAGAACACTGTTATTAAATTTTGCTGCTTCCAGAGACCCATATTTCCACAAGATGCAAACATTCCTTCTTCAGCTAGTTTTCTTTCGTCAGCAGGTACTCATCAAATTCCTAGGTTTTGTCTCAATGCTTAATGGACCTGGCTCAGTAGTTTCTTGTAGGTTTATGGAACTTTGACCTATAGTTCCAAGAAGATTTACCTCCTGGTTTAGAACAGCCCAAATGTTCCCTGAATGCACCGCATCTTTTAACCACCAGCAATTGGTAGGCCAGTCAGAGCGTCTTTACTGACCTTAATGTATTATGGAAATGCAGACTCTGGACTCTAGTCTGAGAAATCAGATTAATACAGAATTACTGAGTAATCTAGTTGAAGAGGCAGATGACTTTAATATCAAATAGCAACGTCAACGTCTATTACAGAGTGGGGAACAGGGTGCTATGGAAGCACCAGTGAAGCATACATAGTTCTCCAGAAAGACTTTCTGTATGAGAGTGTCTGAGACAAATCATGAGATCTAGGTTGTCTAGACGTTACCTAGATGTCTAATGAAAGGAAGGTAGTCAGACAAAGGAAAAAAAATGAGGAGGTATGAAGGAATATGAGATTTCCAGGGAACTGTAAACAGTTCAGTCTCTGGGAATCTTAGGTCTGGTTCTCTGGGGAACAGACTCTGAGGCAGAGGTTTGTAAGTGGGAGGTTCATTGAGCACTGCTCTGGGAATATAACCTGGAAGAGAGTGAGGGAACAGGACTGGGCAGAGAGGGATGTTCAGTTGAGAAGCAGTGGTACCACAGAGACTTTGGTCAGTCTTGAGGGGGACTCTAGAGCTGAGGTGGTCCTTCAGAGTCATCCCAAATTGATTACAATGGTCCAGGTCTTTGCACTGTTGCATTGATCAGTGGATGAGGGCTGCCCCAGGACAGGGAGCGTAACCTAGGGAAGGCAGCACTCTCTGACGGAAGGATTCCTGGAAAAGAATTTTTTTGTTTTTGTTCTTTTTTTTGTTTGTTTTTTTGCGGTACGCGGGCCTCTCACTGTTGTGGCCTCTCCCGTTGCGGAGCAACAGGCTCTGGATGCACAGGCTCAGCGGCCATGGCTCATGGGCACAGCCGCTCCGCGGCATGTGGGATCTTCCCGGACCGGGGCACGAACCCGTGTCCCCTGCATTGGCAGGTGGACTCTCAACCACTGCGCCACCAGGGAAGCCCCCTGGAAAAGAATTTATCTGAGATTCATCAGCAGCCAACACTCCAAGCACCTGGGAAAGTGCATGTTCAGGCTTCAAGGATACATTCTACAGCCACCAGAGCATCCAGTAGAGTAGGGCGTAAGATAAGCAGAGTGTGTCAGGAGAGAATGGAGGGACAGCCTCCATTTTAGGACATGCAGGTCCTAAAATCCTTGCATGCTGTTCTACAACGACGAGGGTCAAGTAGGAGAGTGGGTGCCACTGACTGTGAACGGTTTGGAAGGATTGTTATATTGAATGGAGATTCACCTGGGTGTCCACAAGTTTCTTCCAATACTAAAACTCTGGTATTATCTCATGGCTACGGGCTGCTGTCAGCTGAACGTGAATTTTGAGCTGAGTTCACAGTGGCAGGGGTGGATTTAAACCGTCTTTCTCCTAATCGTCCCTTCTTTACAATAGGTCCCTCACATTATAAGTTCATTGTCATATCATGCATAGCCATGGGGCAGAGGGAAGCTGGTCTACACAGAAACCCAAACCATGTCCCAGGCTACCCCAGCACTACCCTGACTGAAGTCACTTTCCATGTGGTCAAACACAACTGCCTTTGGTATTTTCACTTTCTGATTCATGGTTTGAGTGGTCCCTGAAGACAAAGCCTGATGATCCTATTACTTTGTCACCTCTAGGTGTTGGTGACATTCTGGGGCAGTGATTTGTAAACTTTTTACAGATCTTTTTGGCAGATCAATGAAAGGTATGGCCCTCTTCCTAGGAAAATTCATCCCCATACATACACACAAAATTTTCCATGTAATTCCAAAACTCAACCAGTGACTTCCTCCTGTGGGGATTAATGTACCACAGTTCTAGAACCATTTTGCGGGGGGGGGGGCAGTTACTTGGAAATTGAGCAGACGACACATCCACCCAATCCTCCGACTGTAAAGGAAACCAGGGGCCCACCAAGACACTCAATACTGTCTCCAATATAAACTTAAATTTCCAGGGAAATGGTCAAGGTCAGGTTGCAAGTGGGTCACTGTTCCTAAAGGAAGAATGACCACTGAAAAAATACGACAGTTCATTCCCACCAGAGTTATCCTCACAGCTTTTGCCTTCTTTAAAAAAACAGGTGAGCATAACTGTACCCACGATTTTGATTTATGGCTCCTAGATTTGATACTCTGAATTTTTCTTTCCAGGATATTGATAACTAGCTTAGTTCATAGCCAGAACCAATTCCCTTAAACCAGATTGATTTTCATTGCCTTCGTTCACTTTTTCTTCTCTGCTTTGATGTTCTACATGCCGTTGAGCCAGAATGCTAAATCACAGGTATGTATATACGCATATGAGGGGCTTCTAGACAGGAGGCTTTAATGACCACCGAATGCCCAGATAATTTGGCCTCATGATCAAAATCAGACGTTTAAAAAGTATTTCCAACCTGAGGCCATGTGCTTGCCTTTCCCCCCTCTGCATCAATGCACAGCCATGGTTTGCAAAAGATCCTATTTCTTTGATTTTATTTTGTGGTTTCAAAGGTAGGAAAGAATTCCACCTAGTTTGAAATTCCAGCTAACTGCAGGTAAAGAATGTTACTGTGTGTGCCTTGGTCCACTAGAGCCAAGGATAATACAAGGAACCAGCCCAAGACATTAAAATGTCTGCACCAATCGTGGCCATTGTGTCTGGGTTTGGTCTCATTAGGGAGTGAACCTGGTTGATGGATCTTTGTGTGTGGGCCTCATGTCCCAAGTGAGAACCCTCAAGCTAGTGAGTGGACTGGCACTGCCAGAGGGTTTGGGTACAGCCGCTGAATCTGAAATCAGGTTCAGAAACTGAGTTTTAAACTTAATGGAACAGCTGTCTCCCTTTATTCTCAGTTCTTGAAACTCCAGAGAGAAGAAAGGCTTGGGTGGGGCAGGTGGGTAGAAAGCAGAAGCCAACGAACTCATTTCCCTTATGCCTGTGAATCATGATCTCCTGATCCTGGTGCTGAGTCCCAGGTCTTAGAGGCCTATGGTTTGTAAGGAGCAGGTTGCAATCCACTAGTTGATTAGTGAGTCACAATGATCCTTTGTAAAAATGCAAACATACATACATAGATTAGAAAAGTATCAGAGTGTATCACAGGTAACAAGAGTAGGAATGTTCTAGATAACTTGCATTTCAATTATGTTTATGCTTATATTTGTATATGTGTGTGTTTAATTGTAATGTGAATTTTTTTTTTTTATCATGGAGTGTTGGTCAAAAAAGTTTGAAAGCCACCTCTTTAGGTACTCAATTAGAAGCGCAAATGCCTTTCTCAGCATCTTATGGCCTTTTCTGGTGTCAATAGGAGAACAGAATCACTCATTCTGCACTCACGTTGGTTCTTTTTAAGGAAGTTATTCCTTTTAACTTTTTCTCTTTTTGGCTGGGCCAGGTGGCATGTGGGATCTTTGTTCCCCTACTAGGGATTGAACCCATGACCCCTGCAGTGAAAGCATGGAGTCTTAAACACTGGACCACCAGGGAAGTTCCAAGGAAGTTATTCCTAAATTGAATAAATTCAAATGAACATCCCTACCCCTTCCTCCTTCCTTCCCTGAGACCACCTTTGTTCATTAAAATCCAGTCCCCACACCAGAGCCCTCGTCTGCTCCAACAATTCCCTTCGTCCCTCCCTCCTTCTTTCACTTCCTTCCTTCCCTCCTTCCTTCCTCTGTTGGAAAATGGGAACGAATATTTCAGTCAGGAAGGTTTAATAGCCAAGGCAAACTGTGATTAGAAGTAGAAATTGTAGGAAACAAGCAATTAAGGTGGATACAATGCTCACCTCCTGCCCCAACTCCTTTCACAAACAACCCCATCCTGGAGCAGGTCTGCATCACCTCACACCTCAATTATTGCCATGGCTCCCAGCTTGCTCTCCAACTCCAGTCCCTCTTCACTCCATCCCACCCACATATGCCAAATTAATGCTTTGAAAATAGTGTTATCATCATGTAATTTTCCTTCTCAAAGCCATTTAAGGCTCCCATCACCTCCAGGTCAGATCTGAATTCCACATATTCTGGACTCTTTTCTGGACAATCTTGCTTTGACCTGTTCGGCTAAATTTACCTCTGGATCCTTCTCAACCTGAAGCTGACTCCTTCCCCCCCCCGCCAATCTCCTGATGGGTTGTCCAACTTCTCTTCATCCAGTGTCCCTATGTTAACTTACACAGACTGCTCCTCAATCTCAATACATGCCAAATGATCTGTATCATTCTTTTGAGTTCTTTCCATAAAATCTCATCATTGTTTCTGATGGTTTCATACTAATGTATCTGATCTCTTCAAGTTACTCAAGAGCAAGTTAATCAAGGGCAAAATCTCCTTCCATGTCTCACTTGCCTATCAAGATGCTACATGATATCAACATATTAAAACAATAGCTAATACTTATTGAGCATTACCAAAAACTGATGAGATGGAGGAAAGAGTGGTTAAGAGGAAAAGCTGTGAGAAAAACCAAGAGTTGTCTATCTCTTTGAAGAGACAGGAGTTACCTGTTTCCTGGAGAGACAGCCTATGTTTTCACCTACTGCCTTACAGTCCTAGAACTTACAGAATATTGGTTCTTAAATATTTCAAGGCTTGCAGACTCACTCAAGAATCAGATAAAAGGGGCTTCCCTGGTGGCACAGTGGTTAAGAACCCACCTGCCAATGCAGGGGACACGGGTTCGAGCCCTGGTCCGGGAAGACCCCACATGCCGTGGAGCAACTAAGCCTGTGCACCACAACTACTGAGCCTGTGCTCTAGAGCCTGCGAGCCACAACTGCTGAGCCCACGTGCTACAACTACTGAAGCCTGCACGCCTAGAGCCTGTGCTCCACAACAAGAGAAGCCACTGCAAGGAGAAGCCCGCACACCACAACGAAGAGTAGACCCGCTCGCCACAACTAGAGAAAGCCTGCACGCAGCAATGAAGACCCAATGCAGCCAAAAAGTAGATTAAAAAAAAAAAAAGAATCAGATAAAAGCTATGGAATGTCTTTCCAGAAAAATGCTTGTATTGCAAACTAAATGTCTGCATTCAGTTTCTAGGGGTGTGGACTTCTAAGTCCTTGGGTCTGCAGTGTCCATGGACCCAGGTTAGGAATTACTAGAACAAACATTACATGATATGACATTTTCAAATCAAAGGTTTCTATGGTGTCCCCCAAAATCGACTCCCCTTATACAAGCAAACTTTTACAGTATTACCCTAGATATTGGAGACTTGGTGTAATGTGAACGGAAGATCTGGCTCTGTGTGTGTGTGTGTGTGTGTGTGTGTGTGTATGTTTGTTTTCACAGCTTACCTATAAGTACAAGTAAGCAAGTTTTCTTTAGTTTCAGCCTTATTCCTATTTTTAAAATGCTGACGCTTAGTAGGGGGATAGAGCAATTTATTATTATCTCCATTTGATCAATGAGGAAGGTAGCTCAGAGAGGTTATTTGATTTACCTATGATCACACAGCTAACTCAGTTCTCTGCTTCTTCTCTGGAACCTCTTGAAAATCAATGATCACTATAGAGGAATAAGAACCACTAAAGGCAGATTATTGAACTAGGGCTAAGCTGAAAGCAAAGACATTGGAATTTGATGTTAAAAACCATTAACAATAAGAAGTAACAGTGGTGCCTTAACAAGGATTCCAGATGTGTGGTCTTCATGCTTTCACCTGCAGGCGACGGCTGTCAATTTCTGCAGCCCATACAGGAGAGCAAAAGTGCTTTCTGAGAATGTGTAATGGCTGTTATGATATCTATATGTGGTAAGTGAGTCCACAAATGTCAACATGCTTCTCAGCATAAACTGGATTTTCAGGTCAAAAATCACCTGGTTCACTCCACGTTAGCGTTCTGGTGTAGTAAGTGTATTTAACCACCAGAAAAAAATGAATATCAGCACAGTTTATTTATAGCTCACTTCTGTCCTTTCAAAGTCCCTGTTTCCAGAACTCCTTACATTTTCTGCTCCATGAATTTCTAATGAGTTCCAGTTGAAAGTGCTACAGTTCTACATTCAAGCTATTAAAAAAAAAAAAAAAAAAGGAGAAAAAGAGAAAAAAAGAAACCTGAAAAGTATGTTTCCCCCAACTACCAGGACTTGTAGCTGATATAGCCTACACTTTTTTCCTTCCTCTTGGCAAATGTTGGCAAATATGCTAGCAGTTGGACAGGCCAGCTATGTTTTTAAATCCTTTTAATTCTCTTTATAGTAACAGAAACATTTGAGGCTGATCTTTGAAGACGCTGTAGAGCACAGAACACCTGCAGCTCACCGTTTTGTGCTAACAAACACTCCATGCAAGCTTAACACAGTCAGGCAGGCTCAGAGCCAGCCCCCATAATCCTCCCAGAGTAATGAGGGTTTCTCTTCCCCTCTGACCTCACCTTCTCCAGCTTAAACCTGCTCTGGTAAATGGCACCCTTGCCCTCTGACCCTCTCCAAATGGCTCAATGAATCACATAAGGGCTCATAAAAATGATTTGACAATATGTCAGGAAGCAGAAAAAACTAAGTCAGTTCTACTTTGGAAATTGCTCAAATCACTAACAAACCCTCCTTCCTTCTATCCTGTTGCTAGAAAAGTTGATTATCCAGGATTAAAGCCAATGTTGATGACAGTCTCACAACCAAGTAGGAAAAAAAGGACATTATTCTCTCCCCTCTTTAGTCCTTCCCTCAAAGAATGAAACAAAACCAGTGTTGTTCACAACCTCTCTGAAATCGGTTGAAATATCTTCACACATTATTGGATGTTTCTCTTAGAGTAGGGATTGTATTTGTTCCCTACCATTTGTATCTATGCTCCTTTATATTAGTTGCTTTACTAGCAATATCTGAGTGGGTTAAAAGAAATCTACTCCACTTCAAACCAGCTATACATTAAAAAATTCATATTTATCCAAAGCATACATGTATGAATTAACACTGTTTAGTAAAGGGATTCACTATAATATTTTTAGATGGAAAAACACTCTATTCTGCTAAATATATGTGAGGGAAAGAAATATGTGCAGAATTTTTTAGAAAAATATCCAGTATGTGAGAAACTTCTTAACTTTGGGTGTTGTCAGGTTATTCCACTTATCAGTTGAAAACAAAAAGACACACACGTTACTGACATCAATAGGGAAACCCAAGCATATATAGTGCCTCAGGTCACCTGAAAGACAAACCAAAAAATATATATTCTTCTTGAATTTTTCTCAGCCTAATTATGGTGTTTAAATTTAGTCAATTACCTCTAGTCTGGTCAGGTCTCTGGAGCCCAATCCAAACACTAAAGGTCTGGGCATGAACACTAAAGTTCCATCCCATCTACCTTTCAAACTCAATGTAAATGTTGCCTCTGCCTGAAATTTATCCTTCACCCCCTCTCCCAACTAAAAAACAGTTCTCTCTTCGGTTTGATTTGCTTTCATGTCTC
Organism: Delphinapterus leucas; assembly: GCF_059928025.1. Taxonomy (NCBI): domain Eukaryota; kingdom Metazoa; phylum Chordata; class Mammalia; order Artiodactyla; family Monodontidae; genus Delphinapterus; species Delphinapterus leucas. Next base: position 23,213,623 of record NC_143129.1, read on the forward strand.
CCACAGACATTCATAATCCACCATCTGGAACACTTGCTGTCATTCACTGACATTGAGTTTAGGTGGTAGAGCATTTTTCAAAGTGAGTTGATGAACATTTTAAAATATGCATTTTGACACATTTAACAACTGGGTTTCCCCGTGCATTCCCCTATGCATTTGATATGTTGCTTCTCTGCTGGTTGGTTAATTTGTCCAGCCAAGAAAAGAAGCAGGGAACATAAGCAGATATGTGCTCACACCTAGTGCTTTTGTAACCATATTACTGCTATGCTGAGGTGCTGCTGACATGTAAAAAATGCAAATGTTTTGTTTCTAAAACACACAGCCATTTTGTAGTTTATTCTTCTACCTAACAAAGGGCAAGGTTTGCACTGATACTGAAAATCATTAAGCAATTCCCAAATTTCGTTAAAATATTTCTTTTCAGATAGTGCTACATCTCAGTGTTTTTATTCTACTTAACCAGGGGGATAAAATGACCAACTCTATTTTCTTTCATTTTCCATTCCCATGATCTCTTCCTTCCTGGGGTGATGGGTGGGATAAGCACTATGGTAAATTAAGAAGAATGTTTAACAGAAAACTAGAATTCTAAGTTTAGACCACTCAATATAACTGACTCTGTGAACTTGAATAAGCTACATAAATTCTTATTCTCAATTTTTGCATCTACAAAAGTATTACGGGGTTATGTTAGATTTTACCTGAAGCATTTTTGAGGCTTAAAATTCTATTACTCTATAAAATTAAAATTTGATTAAAAAAGAGGAAAATAACTAATGTGGATACAATAGAGATTACAAATATAACTCATCTATCAATATTTATCCTGTATGTGTGGTGTGTGTGTGTGTATATATATATATACATATATATGTATATATATGTATATATATATATGTATTTATTTATTTACATCTTCACCACATTATAAAAGAGCAGTTGAGGTGCGTGGTTTACTTTGAGAGGAGGAAGAGGAGGAGCAGGAGGAGGGGGGGAGGGGGAGGGGGAGGTGGGGGAGGAGGGGAGGGGGGAGGAGGGGAGGAGGGGGAGGGGGAGGAGGAGGGGAGGGGAGGGGGAGGAGGAGGGGAGGGGAGGGGGAGGAGGAGGGGAGGGGAGGGGGAGGAGGGGAGGGGAGGGGGAGGGGGAGGAGGAGGGGAGGGGAGGAGGGGGAGGGGGAGGAGGAAGAGAAGAAGGAGAAGGAAAAGGAGAATGAGGGAGGGGGGGAGGATGAGAAAGAGGAGGAGGAGGAGAAGGGGAAGAAGAAATTTAACCTAGAAATAAGATTAGCCAGGGAGGGCATATTCAGATTCACTAATAAAACGTAGGAAAAAAACGTCTGGGCACTAAATGCAAGGCTTCAGACTTGATCTGTTAATGGTAAGAATAAGAACATATGTAATGTTCCCAGAGCTAGCATATGGTGATGAAATAGTCTACCTAGGTCAATCCAGAAGTATCTGTTAGATGGATAAAGGGATAATACTGTCTTTCACTGCTTGGAAACCCCACCCAAGAATATAAGCATTGTGAAAAACTGAAAGATATTTGATATGAGGATAGAAAGCATTTGCTATAGTAATATAGATGTTATTTTCATAAAAGTAGTCTATAAGCTGTTTGTCAGAAGGAGGACACATTATGCTTTCTTAATACAGAGCACGTGCAAGTAGAAATGGAGAACTTCAAATAGCTACACAGATTCTTGCCACCTCATCCCTATAAATACCTGAAACCTCTTTGATTTTTGCCTTGATGGACTTTTTACCTATCAGATGGTAAAAATAGTCAAGAATGATATACTCCAGAATGACTTCTGTTTGTAACAAATGGTACCAATAGTGAAAATGCCTTTTAAAATCACATTCAGAATAAAAGAAATAATTAAGAAGCATTAATACTAGGGGCATATATATATATATATATAATATTAAGAGATAAATAAAAAGGCAGAATTTCTTAATTCCACTTTTGCTCTGTATTCTCTATTCAGGAGAACAATCTTCAAATTAAAAAGGCATACAAAATGCTGTGATTAAAAGAACTGGCTGAAGAAAGAACTTTCTCTACCACATATTCTTCTATCAGTGTAGAACTGACAGATCAATCAACAGAAGAAATAGATTATTCTAAAAGACAAAAAGTATATATAAAGTATATATATATATATATATAGTATATATAAAGGAGCCATTGAACACAAATGGTGAAAGAATAGATTATTAAATTAGGGATGGGATGATGATTTTCTATATAGTTTACACACACACATACACACACACACTCACACACAGGGAGGCTAAGCAAGGGCATGTGTTCAGGCATGGAGGCTGCTTTGACTTAATCATGCAGGGGGCTCTGAGCAGTAGAGGTCACACCTCAGAGGTGGTTGCATTAAGTACAAGAGAGCTGGGGTATTTATACTCCAGTGTATTCAATGGTCATTGGTTAAGGGCTACCCCTAGGAAAACATTTTGTTTTATTTTATTTTTATTACCCATCTCAAGTCTTTTTTTAAAAAATTTTTTTTACTGGAGTATAGTTGATTTACAATGTTGTGTTAGTTTCAGGTGTACAGCAAAGTGAATCAGCGATACATATACATATATCCACTCTTTTTTAGATTCTTTTCCCATATAGGTCATTACAGAGTATTGAGTAGAGTTCCCTGTGCTATATGGTAGGTCCTTATTAGTTTATCTATTTTATATATAGCAGTCCGTATATGTCAATACCAGTCTCCCAGTTTATCCCTCCCCCCCACCTCTTCTCCCTTGGTTAACCATAAGTTTGTTTTCTACATCTGTGACTCTATTTCTGTTTTGTAAATAAGTTCATTTGTACCATATTTTTAGATTTCACAGGAAAACATTAATTCCCAGAAAAGCTCGCCATGAGCGCAGGCAACATGGGCTCTGATAGCCTGAGGACACAGCCCTCCAGCAAAGAGATGGCTGCTGGCTGAGAGAGGAAAAGCCTACCCGTGACCAGTGTGTAGGAAAAAGAAAGGGGATTTGGGGGGATTTGGGAGGAGTAGCGACAGCTGCCATTCCACTCCCTCGAAGGACATCTTCACTCACATGTATAGGGACCCTGTTTTTCTCAGCATTCTTGCCAGCCAATTGAAGATATATACTGAAAGCAGATATCATATCTGTGGAATGACTCAAAAACATAGGAGGTATAGCTAATAAACTAGATCAATACTGGGAAAAAGCTTGAATGATAGGTGCAGACTAACAATGAAATTTGAAGAAAATAAAAATAAAGATCTCCCACTTAGCGTCAAAAAAATCATCTGGATAAGGTGTAACATGAGGGAGAAGTCGATTACAGCAATGAATCTGGAAAAGACAAAGGCCTTATAGTTGACTTCAAGTTCAGTGTAAGTCAAGTGTGCCAAACTGGACAACCCACTGGACTTTCCGCAGAGAGACAGTGGAAGAACTGAGGCCGCTTAATCCAGATGAGGAAAAAATTAGGAGAAATTGAGTGTGAAAGGAGGATTATATTTATTCCATGCTGCTCTAGAGGGAGAACTAAGAATGAGTGAAAAATCATAGGAATGCAGATTCTGGCTCAAGATGAAGAAGAACTTTCTCATCATTAGAGCTGGACAAACATGTCTTAGAAGGGTGTGAACTCCCAGTGCTTGGAGTTGTCTGAACTGAGGCTGAATGAAATTCTGCAGAGATGGCATGGTGGGGACTGTTATATGGGGTGAGGGAAAGAAGGAGTTTGGACTGAGGACTCCACATCCCCTTCCAACTTAATTATTCTATGGTTCCATAAATTTAGTTGGTGATTTTTCAATGAAATGGCTAATAGAAACGCCATGGGGCCTGGATACCCTCTTAATGGATGTATAAGTCTCTGAATTATGGAAACTGGCAACACTTACTGAGCATCATTCAAAATTCTAGCTCAATTGTGACAGCTTGGAAGGTAATGAGAAAGATTTGCTATCCTGGACACACCTATGCTTATGACCAAGCAAAGAAAGCCAAGGAGAGAAAAAGACTTGGAAAATCTCCTTACAGAGAAAAAGGGGAAACTTGGACAAGTATGAGGAAAGGAAACACAAGGATCCCAAAGGAAAGACATTGTGCATCTACTCACCTTTGCTCACCCCTATTTCCTACTCACTGTTGTTTTGGATGCCTTTAATTTCTTCTCCTCTGGGCCCAATCAACAGCTGACCACATCTGTTCAATTGGAAGTATACATCATCTTGGTTTTGGAATATAGGCAAGTATGCACTTAGTTCTTCTCCAAGCCAGAAGGTTGCTCAATGTTGAAGGCTTCTGCCAGTGGAGAGCCAGAAAACAGGGAAAAATGGTATTGGGACAGGGAGCTGTGCAAGAGGGAAGCTTAGATTGTTGTCATTTCACATGTCTGTTAGCCCTTTCTGTGACCTTTCAAAACAGGGGGACACCCATCCATAAAGCAGAACCTCACGTAAATTATAAAGATATCCTTACACTTTATGAAATCTTCTTCTAAGATCTCAAAGTACTTCACCTAATTAACAATTTAATCTTTACAGATTTCCTAGGGGGAGACTACCACAACTATTATTATGTTCCCTTTATGTATGAACAGATTTGGAGGTTAATATTTAAAGCATAAATGGAAGAATCTGGAGAGGAGAATAGAAGTCTCCTGAAACCCAATTCAAAAGCGATGTAATAGGTCATAGAGACTTTCCTGAACACAGTTTTGTAGGACTGATAACCCCAAAACAAATATGTTACAAGTCTTGGGTAATAAGTTAGTCACCTGGAAAGATTTTGGAATGACAGTAGAATTACATAATGCCTGTTAGATTTGGCAGGGGAAACTTTAAAACTTGCTACAATATAAGCTTCAAACGCTCTAGCCTCTTAGAAAGAGGACATTTAAAACTGGACTATTATCTTCTTTGGGTGTAAATTTCCAACCCTAGTAAGCACTTAGGTCCAGGGTATTTACAAACATCACTGTTTGAGGCACTATGACTGTTTTTACATTTAAACAGACACAGTCACACGCAGAGAGGAATTAGTTGTTGGAAGGAAAAAGTCAACTAATCTTTTCATTTTTATGATTTTTTCCAAGAACAATCTGGAGAATTTTGAGGTTAAATATTTTTTTCATTATTAAGACACTGCCTGGGGGCTTCCCTGGTGGCGCAGTGGTTGAGAGTCCGCCTGCCGATGCAGGGGACACGGGTTCGTGCCCCTTTCCAGGAAGATCCCACATGCTGCGGAGCGGCTGGGCCCGTGAGCCATGGCCGCTGGGCCTGCGCGTCCGGAGCCTGTGCTCCGCAACGGGAGAGGCTGCAACAGTGAGAGGCCTGTGTACCGCAAAAAAAAAAAAAAAAAAAAAAGACACTGCCTGTACATTAAATAGTTCCTTTTTTTCACTTCAGATATCTTGCAGTGGCAAGATAAACACGCAAATGATTTAGACTGAATCCATTTAGAATATTCTTGCACCAGAAGAGTGGAGATGTACTTTGAGAATGAAATCAATGGATGGGGAAAGTACCCATGTCCAAATGTTTGCTGCTCGTTTCTGTGGTTCCTGGTGGATATGGTGCTTTGAGGCGAAGGAGACTGAATGATAGAATAACTTTTTCAGGTTGATGAACATAATAAAAATGTAGCGGGCCAACAAGTTCACTAGCTATCTGCAAGGCTAAGAAACACAGGAATAAATTAATGTTCATGAAACTTTAAAACCATTTTATTAGGTAAGGATGAACAAAAATGCTTGGAATCCAATGCTTGTTTGCTCTTTTGCTGTCTTCCATGTGGAACAGAAATAGGAATGTTCTATATGAAAAAGTGCAAACTCTGAAATAACCTATCTGATTATGAATCAGGACAAAATCTGGAGCCAAACTATTAAAATAAAGTTGATTCACAACAATGAAAAACAGTGGACAACAGAAACTCGTAAAAATTTACTTTGTCTCTTTAGAGGTTTGGGATTGTAGAGGTCATTTGCATTTAATATTATTGCTGGGAGCTTGTTTTATGACAATAAAAGCTCTTTGCTTTTTAATTGTTACAAATAATATGTACACATAGGCAGTAAAGAATGCAAACTAAAGAATTTATGAATCCAAGATGGAGAAATCCTAGATATACAGGATTTCTATATATCTAGGACTTCCCTGGTGGCACAGTGGTTAAGAATCTGCCTGCCAACACAGGGGACACGGGTTCAAGCCCTGGTCCGGGAAGATCCCACATACCGCAGAGCAACTAAGCCCGTGTGCCACAACTACTGAACCTGTGCTCTAGAGCCCATGCTCCACAACAAGAGAAGCCACCACAATGAGAAGCCCACGCACTGCAATAAAGAGTAGGCCCCGCTCACCACAACTAGAGAAAGCCCGTGCACGCAGCAATGAAGACCCAATGCAGCCAAAAATAAAATAAATAAATTTTTAAAAAAATAATAAATAAATAATTTAAAAAGGTCTCCCAGACCATTGAGAATCCATCATGGCCAAGTCTAAAAGGAAAAAACTATATATATATTTTATAGATATATAAAGTTGGACTGTAAGAGGAACAATTCCCATCCAAAGTTCAGATGGAAAACATGTAAATATGAGCAGTCAGTTGCTAATTAGTGGGTGTCTGTTCAGTGTTGACTATGCCTTGGGTACTGTCTGCAACTGCAGTTCTTAAACTGTAGAGCTTATTAGAAACCACCTGAAGAATGTGTCAAAAATTCAGATTCCCAAGGCCCATCCTTAGAAATTCCTATTAGTAGGTCTGGGATGAGGCTAATATATCTGCATGTTAATAAAACACCATAGATTATTCTGATGCATACATTCTTTTGACCAAATTCTAAGATTCACTGGGTAGATCAAAAGCACAGCCTTTGAGTCATGTTGTGCCTCTTACTATTCATATTGGACTCAAACTTGGTTTCCTCTTTTCTGAAGTGGATGACAAAATGACTCCTACCTTCTAAAATTGTTATGAGGGCATATATGTAACGCCCAGACACATAGTTGATGCTCAATTAATGTTGACTCTCTTCCTCTCTTATTAGATCTGTTGCTCTACTGAGAATCAAATGAGGCAGCAGGTGCCAATTCCTATCTTTAAGGTAGTCCTGATATGTTTAGTGGAACAAATTATTTGCCCCAAAGACATGAGGATCTTTTTTCACTTATTTTAATTAGATTGCATTAATCTCATCAAAAGACAAGGGACTGATATTCAGAATGAAATACCTTTAGGGCACTGTCAATAAATTGCATCTCTAAAACCTCCAGATATTAGTCAAAGAAGCTACCCTTTCTGTTCTTTGGTTATACAAAGTGACATAGAGCAGTAGAAAGTTGCACCTATATGCATATTTTCCCCCCAAAATCCATGAGGCTACATTATTGAGGTAGTGGTCCAATTTTTCAATGAATTTTATTGGAGTATAATTTTTCTAGAAAGAAATCAGACCATTTTAAAGTATACAGCTCAGTGAATTTTGACAAATGTATACATTCAAATAATCAGCAATCTAACTAAGATATAGAACATTCCCAATATCCTATAAGTTTCCCCTATGCCCCCTTGCAGCTAATCTACACATCAGAGAGAAATGCTGCTCTGATCTCTATAACCATAGATTAATGTTGCCTATTTTATTTTTTACTTTTTTTGTGGTACGTGGGCCTCTCACTGTTGTGGTCTCTCCCGTTGCGGAGCACAGGCTCCGGACGCGCAGGCTCAGCGGCCATGGCTCACAGGCCCAGCTGCTCTGCGGCATGTGGGATCTTCCCAGAAAGGGGCACGAACCCGTGTCCCCTGCATCGGCAGGTGGACTCTCAACCACTGCGCTACCAGGGAAGCCCTAATGTTGCCTATTTTAGACTTGGTTTCTTTTGCCCAACATAAGGTCAGTGAAATTCATCCTTATTTTTGCAGGTATCAGCAGTTCATACATTGTTGTTGCTAGGTAGTATTCTGTTGTGTAACTATATCACAATTTGTTTATTCATTAACCTGTTGGTGGATATTTGGGTTACTTTCAATTTGAAACTTTTAGGGGGGCAGGCTTGAAGATGGTGGAAGAGTAAGACAGGGAGATCACCTTCCTCCACACAAATACATCAAAAAGACATCTACATGTGGAACAACTCCTACCGAATACCTACTGAATGCTGGCGGAAGACCTCAGACTTCCAAAAAGGCAAGAAAATCTCCACATAACTGGGTAGGGCAAAAGAAAAAAAAGAGACAAAGGAATTGGGACAGAACCTGTGCCTCTGGGAGGCATCTGTGAAGAAGGAAAAGTTTCCACACACGAGGAACAGCCCTCACTGGTGGGGATGGGCGGGGGGGGGGGGAGCTTCGGAGCCTCAGAGGAAAGCACAGCAACAGGGGTGCAGAGGGCAAAGCAGAGAGATTACCACACAGAGGATTGGTGCCGACCAGCACTCCCCAGCCCGAGACACTTATCTGTCCGCTGGGGAGGGTGGGGGCTGGGAGCTGAGGCTCGGGCTTTGGAGGTCAGACCCCAGGGAGAGGACTGGGGCTCACTGCATGAAGACAGCCTGAGGGGGCTAATGCACCACAGCTGAGGGAGTCCAGGAAGAAGCCTAGGCCTGCCAGACAGGCAAGGGACCATCATTATGGGATGCGTGAGGAGAGGGGTGGGCCCGCCATAGGAGCTTCTTTCTCTGTGCACTCACAGACAGCAGGACACCTCCTACACGAGCTCCAGGGGCAGGTGCAAGCGGCAGCTGTTATCTTGGACCCCAGAGGTGGGCGTGACAGCTACCGCTGCCGCCGCTGCCACCAAGGGTCCTGTGAGGAAGCGCAGGTCACTGCCCACACCTTCCTGGAAGCCTGTGCAGCCTCCCGCTGCCGAGGGTCTCACAGCCTGGGGCCAACTTCCCTGGGAGAGTGCACAGTGTGCCTCAGGCTGTTGCAACTTCCTGCCAGCCTCTGCCACTGCAGGCATTCCTCGCACATCCCAACTGTGACTGCCGTATCCCTCCCTCTCCGCGGCCTGAGTGAGCAAGTGAGATCTAATCAGCCACCGCTTTTGGCCCCGCTTGCCTGGGCGGGGAACAGACGCCTGAGGGTGGCGCACATGCAGAGGCGGGCCAAAACCAAAGCTAAACCCCAGGGGCAGTGCGAACACAGAAGAGGAAGGGAAATCTCTCTGTGCGGCCACAGGAGCAGTGGGTTAAATCCCGGCAATCGGCTTGGTAAACCCTGCATGTATGGAATATCTGAACACACAACAAGTGTTCCCACAATTGATACCGTGGACTTTGGGGGCACCCGTGGGCTTTGGGGGCAAGTACACGCAGGAGTTGGGCCAGGTCAGAGTCTGAGCTGGCCCCACAGTGCCCACAGCAGGTCCAGAGACCTACCTAGAGTTTGCTTTCTGCTTCTGATTTGTGTTTGGTTTTTTGTTTTTGTTAGTTTAGTTTTTAGTGTCTGTTTCCATTTTTTTGTGTTCATTCATTCGCTTGGTTTCTCTCTTCTTTTCGTTTTCTCTTCTCTTTGTGTGTGTGTGTGTGGGTGAGTGGGTGGATATGTGTGCTTCTTGGTGTGTTTTTGTCTGTTTGGTTTTGCTTTCACCATTTGTCTTGCTGTTTTGTTTGTCTGTTCATTCCATGCTTTGTGGCTTACAGGGTCTTGGTGCTCCAGATAGGGGTCGGGGCTGAGACTCTGAGGTGGGACAGTGAGTCCAGGACACTGATTCACCAGAGAATTCCCAGCGCCAGGGAATACTAATTAGCAAGAGCTCTCCTAGAGGTCTGCATCTCAACCCCAAGACCTGGCTCCACCCAACGGCCAGCAAGCTCCACTGCTGGATGCCTCATGCCAAACAACTAGCAAGACAGGAACACAACCCCACCCATTAACAGACAGGCTACCTGAGGTCATACTAAGCCCACAGACACCACAAAACACACTACGGGGTGTGGCCCTGCCCATCAGAGGGACAAGATCTAGCTCTACCCACCAGAACACAGGCACCAGTCCCCCCCACCAGGAAGCCTACACAGCCACTGGACCAACCTCACCCACTGGGGGCGATACCAGAAGTAAGAGGAACTATGACCCTGCAGCCTGCAGAAAGGAGAAGCCAAACACAGTAAGTGAAACAAAATGAGAAGACAGAGAAATATGCTGCAAATGAAGGAGCAAGGTAAAAACCTACAAGACCAAAACAAACAAAGAGGAAATAGGCAGTCCACCTGAAAAGAATTCAGAGTAATGATAGTAAAGATGATCCAAAATCTCAAAAATAGAATGAAGAAAATACAAGAAACGTTTAACAAGGATCTAAAGGAACTAAAGAACAAACGAACAGTGATGAACAACACAATAAATGAAATTAAAAAGAGTCTGAAAGGAATAAATAGCAGAGAAACTGAGGCAGAAGAATGGATCAGTGAGCTAGAAGATAGAATGGTGGAAATAACTACTGCAGAGCAGAGTAAAGATAAAATAATGAAATGAATTGAGGATAGTCTCAGAGACCTCTGGGGAAACATTAAATGCACCAACATTCAAATTATAGGGGTCCGAGAAGAACAAGAGAAAGAGAAAGTGCCTGAGAAAATATGTGAAGAGATTATAGTCAAAAACTTCCCTAAATGGGAAAGGAAATAGTTAATCAAATCCAGGAAGCACAGAGAATCCCATACAGGAAAAATCCAAAGAGAAACACACTGAGACACATATTAATCAAACTATCAAAAGTTAAATGCAAAGAAAAAAATATTAAAAGCAGCAAGGGAAAAGCAACAAATAACATAGAAGGGAATCCCCATAAGATTATCAGCTGATCTTTCAGCAGAAACTCTGCAGGCCAGAAGGAAGTGGCAGGATATATTTAAAGTGATGAAAGGGAAAAACCTACAACCAAGATTACTCTAACCAGCAAGGATCTCATTCAGATTTGACACAGAAATCAAAAGCTTTACAGACAAGCAAAAGCTAAGAGAATTGAGCACCACCAAACCAGCCCTACAACAAATGCTAAAGGAACTTCTCTAAGCAGGAAACACAAGAGAAGAAAAAGGCCTTAAAAACAAACCCAAAACAATTAAGAAAATGGTAATAGGAACATACATATCAACAATTACCCTAAATGTGAATGGATTAAATGCTCCAACCAAAAGACACAGACTGGCTGAAAGGATACAAAAACAAGACCCATATATATGCTGTCTATAAGAGACCAACTTCAGACCTAGGGACACATACAGACTGAAAGTGAGGGAATGCAAAAAGATATTCCATGCAAATGGAATCACAAGAAAGCTAGAGTAGCAATACTCATATCAGATAAAATAGACTTTAAAATAAAGACTGTCAAAAGAGACAAGGGGGGCCCTGAACCAGGATGGCAGAGTAGAAGGACATGCTCTCACTTCCTCTTGTGAGAACATCAGAATCAAAACTAGTTGCTGGACAATCATTGACGGGAAGACACTGGAACTCACCAAGAAAGATACCCCACATCCAAAGACAAAGGAGAAGCCACAATGAGACAGTAGGAGGGGCACAATCACAGTAAAATCAAATCCCATAACTGCTGGGTGGGTGACTCACAGACTGGAGAACACTTATACCACAGAAGTCAACCCACTGGAGTGAAGGTTCTGAGCCGCACGTCAAGCTTCCGAACCTGGGGTCCAGCAACAAGAGGAGGAATTCCTAGAAAATCAGATTTTGAAGGTTACTGGGATTTGATTGCAGGACTTTGGCAGGACTGGGGGAAATAGAGACTAAACTCTTGGAGAGCACACACAAAATAGTGTGTGCATTGGGACGCAGAGGAAGGAGCAGTGACCCCAGGGGAGACTGAACCAGACCTACCTGCTAGTGTTGGAGGGTCTCCTGCAGAGGCAGGGGGTGGCTGTGGCCCACTGTGGGGACAAGGACACTGGCAACAGAAGTTCTGGGAAGTACTCCTTGGCATGAGCCATCCCAGAGTCTGCCATCAGGCCCACCAAAGAGCCCAGGTAGGCTCCAGCGTTGGGTTGCCTCAGGTGAAACAACCAACAGGGAGGGAACCCAGTCCCACCCATCAGCAGTCAAGCGGATTAAAGTTTTACTGAGCTCTGATCTAATATGTATAAAATAGATAACTAATGAGAACCTGCTGTATAGCACAGGGAACTCCACTGTACAGTAGAAACTAACACAACATTGTAAAACAACTATACCCCAATTAAAGAAAAGAAACTTTTATGAATAAAACTGCTATGAACATTCATGTACAAGCCTTTTTATGTATGTATGCAGTCATCTCTCTTGGAATAAATTACTCAGTTGTATGGGTATATATGCATTCATTTACCTCGGAAATGGAATTCCTGGGCCATATGATACTGACATGTTTATATGAAACTCTTTTCCAAACATTTTACCATTTTATAACTCTCTTCATTAATGTATGAGAGTTCCAGTTACTTCACTGCATAACCATTGGACTTATCAGACCTCTGAATTTTAGCCATTCTAAGGAGTATGAAATGGTATCTCAGTGTGCTTTTAATCTGTGTTTCCCTGATGACTTTTGACTCAATAATGTTGTGTCATTGTTAAATGTTAATCATCTTTTCATGTTCTTATTCCTCTGTTTCTAAAGTGTCTATTCAAATATTTTGCCCATATTTTAAATGGAGATGGTTGTATACTTATTGTTGAGTCTTTATTATACCCTGAGTGGAAATCTTTTGTCATATACATATCACAAATAATTTCTCACAGTCTGTGGTTTGTTTTCTCATTTTCTTAACAGTGTCCTTGGAGAGTAAAAGTTTTAATTATGATGAAGTTAAATTTTCCAATTTTTTCTTATATAGTTTATGCTATTATTATTATTATCATTATTATGAGTCCTGTTTAAGAAACCTTTGTTTACCCCAAGAACCTAAAGCGTTTAGCCAATGGTTTCTACGAAAATGTTTAGCATTTTAGCTTTTATATTTTGGTCTGTGACCCATTTGTATTAGTCTGGGTTCTCCAGAGAAACAGAACCAGTGGGACAGATAGAGACTGAGACATAATATACATCTTGATCTCTATCTGTATAAAGAGATTGATTATAAGGAATTAGTTTACACAATTATGGAAGCTGAGAAGTCCCAAGAACAGCAGTTGGTAAGCTGGAGACCTGGAAACACCAATGGTGTAGTACCATCTGAGCCTGAAGGCCTGAGAACCAGGAGAACCAATGGTGTAAGTTCCAATCCAAGTTTGAGTCCAAAGGCAGGAGGCCCATGTCTCAACTTGAAGACAATCAGGTAGAGAGAGCAAACACTCCCTTATTCAGGCTTTTGTTCTATTCTGGCCTTCATTGACTGAATGAAGCCCATCCACAATAGGGAAGGCTATTTATTTTACTCAGACTAACAATTCATAGGGTAATTTAATCTAGATACATTCTTACAGGCACACCTAGAATAATATTTCACCAAATATCTGGGCCCTCCATAGACCAGTCAAGCTTACACAGGAGATCAACTATCACACTGTTTCTGATTAATTTTTTCTTATAGTGTTAAGTAGGAATACAGACTCATTTTTTCCCCAAATAGATGTCTGGTATCATTTGTTGAATGAATTTGATGCCTTAGTCAATAATAAATTGACCATATACCTGTGGGTCAATTTTTAGGCTATTAATTCTGTTCCAATGATCTTTTTTGTCTTTTTTCCCCCAATATAATATTGTTTGGATTGCTACAGTTTTATAGTAAGTATGGAAATCAGGTTTGTTTATCTTTTTCAAAATTGTTTTGGCTATTCTAGGATTAATTGCATTTCCACATAAATTTTTTAATTAGCTTGTCAATTTCTATGCAAAAAGCATGGAGGTCTTGTACAACTCTTATTAAATATACTCCTAAGTATTTCATCACTTATGAGTGATATTTTAAATATATTTCTACATTATTACTCATGTATAGTGATGCTAATGTATAGTGTGATATAACTGATTTTTTTCATATTAACCTTGTGTCCTGAAACTTTCCTAAAATTCATTTAATTCCAATAGGCTTTCAAAAAATAGGTTCTTTTTAATGTACTATGTATACAATAATTTGTCATTGTACAAAGACAGTTTTATTTCTTCTGTCCAGTTTGTGTGCTTATTTCTTTCCTTGCCTTATTGCACTGGTTAGAACCTCCAGTACAATGTTGAATAGAAATGGTGAAAATGAATGTCCCTCCCTTGCTTAAATCTCAAGGGGAAAGTATTCTATATATCTTCATTTATCCTTATGTTATGTATTTTTTTTTAGATGTCCTTCATTAAATTAAAGATATTCCCTCCTATTCTTAGTTTTCTTAGAGCTTTACCATAACTGGGTATTGAATTTTACCAAATCTTTTTCTATACTTATTAATAAAATTGTATGACAATTCTCCTTTATCCTACATGATAAGCTACATTTGAATGTTGAGACAACATTGCATTCCTGGAATAAGCCATATTTAGTCATGATATATTCTTTTTAAAAGCATATTACTGGATTTGATTTACTAATATTTTGCTGACTTTTTTGTATCTATGTTTATAAGGGGTACTATTCTATAATATCGTTTAATTTCTTTGTCAAGTTTTGCAACCAGAGTTATGCTAGTCTTAAAAATTAGTTGGGAAATATTACCTCATCCTCTATATTTTTAAAGAGTTTGGGTAAGGTGATGTTATTTTCTCTTTAAATATTACAAATCATTTAATAGCTTTGAGGCTATTCAGATTTTTCATATAATTTTCAACCAGGTACCAAACCTGTTGTGTTATTCAAAGAATTCATCTAGTTTATTGAATTTGATTAATTTATTAGCAAAAAGGTTTTTTTTAATATTCCCTATTGCATTTTAAAAATCTATACAATCTGTAATAATAGTGCGTCTTTCAAACTTGATATTGGTAAATTTTGTCATCTCTTTTTCTTGATCAGTCTTCCTAGAGATTTACTAATTTTACTCCTCTTCAAAAGAATCAGTGTTGGCTTCCTTAGTTTTCTTTCTATTGCCTATCATCTCATTAACATTTTTTAAATTTAGTTAGTTAGTTAGTTACATTATTTCCATCCGTCTACTTACTTCGGGTATAATTTGTTCTTTTTCTTTTTTTTTTCTAGATTTTTCTAGTTTCTTTAGCTGGAAATTTGGGTCATTGAAATTATCTTTTTTTTCCCTTTATAATAGCTATTTTTGCTATAAATTTCTTTTAAAGCACTTCTTTTGCTTGCACACCACAAAACTGTAAATGTTTTCTTTTCATTACCATTTGGTTTGAATTTTTTTCCTGATTCACCTTTTCACTTCTCCTTTAACTCACATTATTTAGAAATGTGGTTTTGAATTTCAATATATCTGAGGGATTTCTAAATAGTTCATGATTTTTTAAATTTAATTCCATCATGGTTCTCCTGAACAACAAATGGATCAAAGAAGAAATTAAAGAAGAAATAAAAATGTTTCTGGAGGCAAGTGAAAATGAAAACACATATACCAGAACTTGTGGGATGCAGCAAAACAGTTTTAAGAGGGGAATTCATAGCAGTATATACCTACATTAAGAAGCAAGAAAGATTCCAAGTAAACAATCTAACCCTTCACCTTAAGGAACCACAGAAAAGAAGAACAAACTGAGCCCAAAGTTAGTAGAAGAAAGGAAATAATAAAGAGCAGCAATAAATGAAATAGAGAACAAAGGAACAAGAGAAAAAAAATAATCTAAGAGTTGGTTCTTTGAAAAGATAAACAAAATCAACAAATCCTTAACTACACCAACCAAGGAAAAAACAGAAAGAATCCTAATCAACAAAATTGTAAACGAAAAAGGAGACATCACAATGGCTACCACAGAAATTGAAAGTATCATGAGAGGCTACCATGAACAACTACACACCAATGAACTGGACAACCAAGAAGAAATGAAAAAATATTTAGAAACATACAACTTACCAAGACTGAAACAGGAAGGAATAGAAAATCTGATTAGACCAACTGCTAGAAGAACGTTGAATCAGTAAGCAAAAATCTCCCAACAAAGAAAAGCCCAGGACCAGATAGCTTCACCAGTGAATTCTACCAAATAGTTTAAAAATTAACACCAATCCTTCTCAAACTCTTTGAAAAACTGAAAAGGAAGAAACATTCCCAAACTCACTTTATTTTCTTTTATTCTTTTTTCATTTTTTTTTTAAATCGAAGTATAGTTGATTTACAATGCTGTCTGAGTTCTTGGTAAACAGCAAAGTGACTCAACTATACATATATTTTTATTTTTTCAGATTCTTTTCCCTTACAGGTTATTACAAAATATTGAGTGTAGTTCCCTGTGCTGTACGGGAGGTCTTTGTTGGTTATCTATTTTATATATAGTAGTGTCCAAACTCATTTTATAAGGCCACCATTATCCCAATACCAAAACCAGAAAAGAACACTACTGGAAAAGAGAACGACAGGTGAATATCCCTGATGAACATAGATGCAAAAATTCTCAGTCAAGTACTAGCAAACCAAATTCGACAGCACATTAAAAGGCTCATATGTCATGGTCAAGTGGGATTTATCCCTGGCGTGCAAGGATCTTTCAACATACACAATCTATCAATGTGATACATCACATTAATAGAATGAAGGAAAATAATCATGATCATTTCAACAGACACAGAAAAAGCATTTGATAAATTCAACATCTATCCAAGATAAAAACTCTTAACAAATTAGGCATAGAAGAAATATATTTCAACATAAAAAAGGCCATTTTTTCACAAGCCCATGGCTAACATACTCAATGATGAATGACTGAAAGCTTTTCCTCTAAGATCAGGAACAAGACAAGGGTGCCCGCTTTCACCAGTCCTATTCAAAACAGTACTAGAAGTCCTCGTTAGAGCAATCAGGCAAGAAAAAGAAATAAAATGTATCAGAATTGGAAAGAAAGAAGAAGTGTCTCTGTTTTCAGATGACATGATTTTATATATAGAAAATCTGAAAGACTCAACCAAAAAACTATTAGATCTAATCAATGAATTAAGTGATGTTGCAGGATACAAACTTAACATACAAAAATTAGTAGTGTTTCTACACACTAACAACAAATTTTCTGAAAAGGAAGTAAAGAAATTGATCAAAAAACAATAAAATACTTTGGAATAAATTTAAGTAAGGAGGTGAAAGATCTTTACTCTAAAAACTACAAGACATTGTTGAAAGAAATCAAAGAAGACACGATAAATGGAAAGGTATCCTGTATTCATGAATGGGAAGAATTAACATTGTTAAAATGTCAGCACTACCAAAAGACATCTATAGATTCAATGCAATCCCTATCAACATTCCAGTGGCATTTTTTACAGGGTTAGAAAAAACACTCCTAAAATTTATATGGAACCATAAAAGATCCCAAATAGCCAAAGAAATCCTGAGAAAGAAGAACAAAGCAGGAGGTATCACATTTCCTGATTTCAAGCTATACTCTTATGTTATAATCATCAAAACAGTATAATACTAGCATAAAAACAGACAAATAGACCAATGCAATAGAATCGAGAGCCCAGAAATAAGCCTTAGCATGTACAATCAACTAATATTTGACAAGGGAGCCAAGCATACTCATTGGAGAAAGGACAATCTTTTCAGTAAATGGTGCTAGGATAATTGGATATTCACATGTAAAAGAATGAAACTGGACCCATATCTTAACACTACTAATAACAATTCACTCAAAGTAGATTAAAGACTTAAATGTAAGATCTGAAACCATAAAACTCCTGGAAGAAAACACAGGAATAAGGATCCTTGACATGGATCTTGGTAATGCTTTTTTGAATACAACACTTAAAAAAATAAAAAATAAACAAGTGTGATGCGTCAAACTAAAAAACTTTTGCACAGCAAAAGAAATCAACAGCAAAGTTAAAAGACAACCTACAGAATGGGAAAAAATTTGCAAATCATATATCTAATAAGGGGTTAATATCCAAAATATTTAAAGAACTCATACAACCCAATAGCAAAAAAAACCCATTTAAAAATGGGCAAAGGACCTGAATAGACATTTCTCCAAAGAAGATATATGAAAGACCAACAGATACATGAAAAGATGTTCAATATCACTAGTCTTTAGGAAAATGCAAACTAAAATCACAATGAGATGTCACCTCACCCCTGTAAGAATGGTCATTATCAAAAATACAAAAGATATTAAGTGCTGGCACGGATGTGGAGAAAAGGGAACTATTGTGCACTGTTGGTGGGATTGTAAATTGGTACAGTAGCTATGGAAAACAGTATGGAGGATCCTCAAAAGTTAAAAACAGAACTGTCATATGATTCAGCAATTCCACTTCTTGGTATTTATCCAAAGGAAGCAAAAACACTAACTCGAAAAGTTGTCTGCACCTCCATGTTCATAGCAGCATTAGTTACAATAGCTAAGACGTGGAAACAACCTAAGTGTCCATCAATGGACAAATGGATAAAGAAGTTGGGATATATATATATATATACACATACACACATACATATATGCTTATGCATGTGTATATACATACATAACTGGTATAAATGTATAAAACTGATACATATATATGTATACGTATCACAACTTTATCCATTTACGTATATAAAAATAAATATATATATGGACTTTCTTGTTTTTTATGGCTTAGTAATATCCCATTTTATATACACATATATACCATTTGTGACAACAAGGATGGACCTTGAGGGCATTATGCTAAGTGAAATAGGTCAGACAGAGAAAGACAAATATCTTTATGATCTCACTTATATGTGGAGTCCAAAAACAAAAAACAAACAAACAAGAAAACAAACTCATAGAAATAGACGTCAGACTTTCTTGTGGCTACCAAAGGCAGAGGGTATGGGGGATGGGTAATTGGAGGAAGGTGGTCAAAAGGTACAAATTTCCAGTTATAAGACAAATAAGTATTAGAGATGTAATGTACTACACATTGACTATAGCTAACACTGTTGTATGATATACTGGAAAGTTGTTAAGAGAGTACAGGCATACCTTGTTTCACTGCACTTTGCTTTATTAAGCTTCACAGACACTACATTTTTTACAAATTGAAGGTTTGTGGCAAGGCTGCATTCGAGCAAGTCTGTTGGATCCATTTTTCCAATAGCATTTGCTCACTTCATGTGTCTTTGTCATATTTTGGTAATTCTTGCAATATTTCAAACTTTTTCATTGTTATTTTATTTGTTATGGTGATCTGTGATCAATGATCTTTGATGTTATTACTACAATTTATTGAAGGCTCAGATAATGGTTAGCATTTTTTAGCAATAAGTATTTTTTAATTGAGATATGTACTTTATTTAGACATGTTATTGCACACTTAATAGGCTACGGTATAGTGTAAATATAACTTTTATATGCACTGGGAAATCAAAAATTCATGTAATATGTTTTGTTGAAATATCTGATTGTGTGTATTTGTGTGTATCTGTACAATTACATAATTTCATTAGTTTTATGCTGATAGGGCTTATGAGCAATGACATACCATTAGTAATGAGCATATCTAGCACCCAAATTCTGGCTTTAAATATCAATGCAAAAACTTCTAAAAATAATAAGAAAGGTAGGATATAAATTTAACTAGAGTAATTAGTCTGCATTCTATATAAAAATATAATCATAAAAATCAATTACGTACAAGTGAATAGAATTCCTCATTTACAATAATAACACAGACACACAAAATACCTAGAAAAAATAAAACAAGAAGTGTTAAAAACCATATAATAAAAAACTTTAAAACCATATGGAAAGACACAAAAATAGACTTGAATTAATGGAAAGCCATACCAGGGTCTTGGATAGGAAAATTCAACATAAAAAAGATGCAAATCTCCTTGAGTTATGTTTTTAAATATTATAAGATCACAATTAAAATACTAACTCTTTTGCAGCTAGTCAAGATCTTTCTAAAATTAATAAAGAGCAAACAATCAAAGAGGAGCAGTCAAAGTCAAGAATGGAGTTCTAATGTATTTTTCCCCAAGAACAGCATGAATCATCATCCTCACAAATGCCACATTTAATAACATCCTTCACTTTACCTTAAAATCATTAGGGTGGGCTTACTTTTTAAGGCCCACAGTAGCAGGACTCTAAGGAAAAAACATATTTTAAAAGGAGTTGGGAAAAGGAAGGGAAATAATATATATTATTGTATTGATCTGATATGTTTCTGTGAACTACTGGTGATATGCTTTGAAGTAGAGGTAGAAGTAAATCTGATTAAATTAATGTAGCTGTATAAGTGAGCCAGAAACTGAAGGCAAAGGGAGAGGAGTTCTATTAGGTTCATTGAATTGATTATGAGTTGCCTACAGAGGCAATTTAAGAACTGGATATCTACATGTGGGACTTTGAGTCACCAAAGGGAACATGGTGATGGCCCTAGGACTGAGTTGGAAATAGATATTTCCAAATGGCCAGAAAAGGAAATAGGAAGGTAGCAGGGGACCTTTACTCTCTCATGACCTGAAGTCAGCCGAGCTCCATATTTCACTACTCTCTTCCACCAGCATTTTCTCATTGTACTATCATGCTTCCTTCTGCAAGTGTGGAGTGTGGAGTAGTGAAAAAACAGAAAATTTCAGTGAGAGAATAATCAAGTAATATCATTAACAATTCAATGCACTTTAACAGTGAATAATGTACTGAACTATTTTTAAGCATTTGACAGTAAACTGAAGTTTAACTTATTGAAGACCACAACAGCTAAAAGTTATTTATGATTTGGAAAACACTTTTTCTAAATCGAAAATGTAATTTGCCTTTCCTTTTTTTTTTTTTTTTTTTAAAGACACAAAGAAATCTTCATCAAAAAGCAGAAACCCTGAAGATTTATTTAAGGAGAAAACTCTGGACAGTTTCAGTACATCACAGGACTGATTTTAGCCAAATGATTCCATTTGTACCTAATGTCAACTTTATTTACAAGTCATGAGCCAAGGATACCAAAGAGCGGTCCATGTTTTGTCCTCTCTACGTTTTGTTCATCTCTCCAGTGAAGGGAGTCTGGACTACTATTCAGCAATGGGCAGGAGGCCAGAGTTCAGGGGTTGACCAGGAAGGATGGGAACCCTCCTTAGATCAAGGGCTCCCAGTAACAGGCAAATGAAAACAAAGGAAGATGAGAAAAGGGTGGAGGCTCGATGTGAGTTGCTGACTTTCTGAGTTTCTATTTTAAATCCCTTGCACAGAATCTCTAGGGCGGATGCCGTTCCTACACTATTATGGTCACCAGAAGTGGGATTTGGCAACTTGGTTCTCTTTCCATCTCAGAAAGTCCAACACTGAAGCTTAACCAGGAAAAGTGCTTTAGCTCTTATTGTGAAAACATTATCTAAAGGTGTAGCCTTACACTGCACTTTGCCAACAAACACAAAAATGAGTATAATAAAACTAGATTCCTCAAGAACATTCAGTGCTCCATTGCAGAAAATATTTATCATATTAAAGCCACTGCTATAGAATGTTAAGTTCCTTCTCTCCTGACTTAACTGGAACTACATTTTGCACTCCTATTGTTTGTCCTCTTCTTTGATGTTTTCTCTGTCTTCTTGCTGTTTCCAGATGCTAGGTCTATGTATCCACCAAAGGACATCATTCTGTTTTCTTTCTCTATCTGACCTTCCCTATATATATCAGTGAATCTCAGCTCCACCTTCTACATAAATAGTTCCCCAATTCACATTCTGACCCTGACTCCTCCTCTAAGATTCAGACTCATATCTCCAATTAGCCAATATTTCAACTTATATGCCCTGTCTACCTAGATGAACCTGTTCAAAACACCTTAGATGAAACATTCAGGTAATATTCCTTGTATAAAAAGCATGTGTATATAGCTATAGATGTCCTATATTGGCTTTTATAATCATAACCTAAGTGGCTGCATCCTGAATGCCCCCAAACACTCAGACATCTGGAATTCTTTAATGACTAAAAGGGGAAAAAATAAAGGCTGAAAGCCTCATCCCATACAATGTTCCTCTTGATCTTTTGAAGGATTCTTGAAGAAGAGGGAACAGGTGTGACAGAATGGGGGCTTATATTTCTACTAGTCACTTCTCTAGTCATCCTGTGCTCCAATTTCCTGCTTTGGTTAAATTCTGAGTCTTAAGGGCTGCTCTCTTCTTTATGATGCACATGTGCCAATGACTCCCAGATCCGATCTCTCCCTTGAGTGCTGGAATAAATTTCTTAAATGTCTCTTCAATACTCAACTTGGGTATCTCACACTTCAAGTACACAAAGCTGGACTGTCCCCCTCCACACGCCTGTTTCTGTGATTTTCCCCATCTCAGAAAATGGCAGGACCATTCATCTAATTCCTTGAGCTAAAAATCTAGAAGTCATCTTCGATTTTTCTCTTTCCCACACATCCAGCAATCTCTCTGCTCTATTTTCAAAATATATCCTGAATCCAAGCATTTCCCACCCCTTCTGATATTTTCACATTCTCTCACCTGGACAACAGCAATTTTATTGACTATTGTTTTACTCTTTTCAGGCTTGCCACTCCACATTCTAATCGCTTCACAAAAGTCACCATGACCCTCCAAAACATAAGAACAAATTATCACTCCTTAATTCTAAACTGTCCAGTGGCACCTCCTCCAAACCCTTAAGCATAAAGTCCTCTGTGATCGTGCAGACACCTACTTCTCCATCTTCATCTCCAATCACGTTCTTCATTGTTTCTTAAAGCTCCAGCCACCAGTACTTTCTTATTCTTCCTTTAACACAACAAGCTCTTTGCATTTCAGGGCATTTGTAC
This sequence comes from Delphinapterus leucas, assembly GCF_059928025.1. NCBI lineage: Eukaryota > Metazoa > Chordata > Mammalia > Artiodactyla > Monodontidae > Delphinapterus > Delphinapterus leucas. The sequence goes on from NC_143129.1 coordinate 23,236,463, forward strand.
TTGATATTAGTTTCTACATGGAATGCTCTTTCACCAGATTTTTTATTCTCTATGATTTAGTTTAGATTTCTTCAACCTAACATGATTATTTGTGATTAATTTTAATCCATATTATGAGGGTTCTTAGTGGTTGAAATGCTCTAAACTAGAATGTGCACTCCTTACCCAGGTTCTGTTTATTCCCTTAGGCCTTAATTTCTTTCTTTATAGCATTTATGATAACTGTAAATTCTATTACATATTTACTTGTTTACTTTTTCATTGTCTGGTCACCCATCACTCCATAGTGTATAAGTTCCACAAAGGTGGAATCCCTTGGACTGGCACACAACAGGCAACCAATACATGTTTGTAGATTGAACATGTGGGACTCATCATTCAACTTTTTTAAACTTCACTTTTCTCATTTGTAAAATACAAAAAGTGATTAAAAGGTTGAGGGAAGTATACTCCTGAATACTTGATATTCCCTTTTCTATTTGTCTGTAGAGTAATTCAGCTCTATTTTCATCTGGCCCATCTTGGCTACACTCTGGGGGAGCATCACCATTCATATCAAGGATCCTATCAGTGTGTCTCAATAAACTAAAGACAGCTTTATATGTTAAAGAAATTTTGATATTTTTACAATTTTTTAATCTATGTATTTATTCTATCTACATATATATATTTATATGGGGTTATCTATGTATGCTATATATGTATGTATTCATGTACTCTATATTATACTTTACAGCACAACTAAAGTTTAGTGGATATTGTTCACTTGCATATTATTTATTTCAAACTTTTCTCCAGTAAGATTAGGGGTGGCAATAACAGTACTAACTGAAGTCTTCTCTTTTGCATTATAAAGACAGTTGTGGGCTTATACAGTGCTTACTGTTTCATGTGATGCCTCAGATTAACTTGAGAAATATCAAGCTGTGTAATTCAACATCAGCAACTCTGTTAGGACCTCCTCAGCATAAGGATGCTACTTTTTTCTCCCCTCAGCCTCCCTCATCTTATTTAATTTTCCAGAAGAAATGTCAAGATATAGCCTGGAAAAAGCCAAGTAGGTGCAGCAGGACTTGACCAAATACTTTGGTAGCTAACCCCAAACCATTTTATTTTGCAGATTCATCAACTATGTAATATCTGTATTTTTTTGAATCTTCTCTATTGCTAGTTTCACTTTTTAATTTTTTTAGCCTGAATCAAGACTGGTTGACTAATTCCCCTTGGAAATCCCCTGATAATTAATTTTTTACACGTTAATCATTTTTATGAATTCGGCTGGGCACACTCCTGTTCTTTGAAAAGATCACTTCCTTTCACTGGATGCCATTTCTCCTTTGCAATGAACATTTTAGGAAATCATTTTCCATGGCTACGGTTATATATTATTTCCTATGAGTGAGTGGCATATCCCATGATAACTTGCATAATTAGGAAGTAGAGAGTAACCTTCATTGAAACAAGGGTCACAACCTTCAGTTTGAGACGGAGTTATTGATTACCAAAGTATAGTTTGATATACTGTGGGGATCAGGGTGGGGATCCACCCAAACTCAACATGGAAGAACTGTTATCCACCAGTCATCTAAGCATGATAAGAATTTTGATGATGACAATAGTAATAGTTTGATAACTATATATAGATGTCTATATGTATATATTTTATTCCAAACACCCTCCCCACTCCAAACTGGATGGTAAAGCAGGCAAGAGAGCATTCACTGAGGCCAAGATGAGGAAAATATCTAGTAATAGATACTAGAGAAGGAGGAACACAGGGCTTCCTGCCCTGGCATATCTCACCTGGCTGTGAGACCACTTTATTACTTTGGATACTCTCAGTACCTCTAAAAAGTTTTTGTGTTATTTTTCAATTATTAATACCATCTCTCAATCCTTAACTCAAGACATTTGTGGGTATTAACCCATTAATCATCACCAACATCCTTGAGGAATTAGAAGAAACCTCATTTTGCAGATGAGAAAATATATAGAGGCTGAAATCAATTAAATAACTTGCTCAAAGTCACCCAGGTTTGCAAACCCAGGTCAGGTCCATCTTATTCCAAAGTCCAGCCTCTTAAATCCTAGGCTAGAGAGCTCACCTTGTCCCCACTCCACTACAGTATGCCACAGTACATGGCGTGATTGGTAGACAGTGGTGAAAGCCCCGGACCCAGAGTCACCGGACCTAGTTCCAAGCCTGGCCTCACACTTGCCGGCTATGGTCACGTCGCCTACTTTCCCTCATATGTAAAATGGATTTTGATAACATTAGCTTTACCTTCCTTATCAGCATCAAATTCAATAACACATAGGAAATGCTTGCACAACTGCAATGCACTGTTTCAATACATGCCATTGTGTTTCTTTGGAAGCATTCTTTTTTTCAGGTTTTTAAAAATTGAAGTGTAGTTAATTTACAATGTTGTGTTAGTTTCAAGTGTACAGCAAAGTGATTAAGTTATACGTATACACATATTCTTTTTCAGATTCTTTTCCATGATAGGTTATTACAAGATACTGAGCATAGTTCCCTGTGCTATACAGTAGGTCTTTGTTTACCTATTGGAAGCATTCTTAAGTCACTTTTTAATGCAGATATTCTTTGTCTGAAAATGGATAGTTTGCTCCTCAAGGGTAGTAATTAGGCTATCATTTCTTGGGGCTGTTTGCTCCCAGAATTCATCTTGTGCTTGACAGAAAAGCCCCTCCCATCCCACTCCACTCAGGTTCCCATATTTATCTTACCTGATTAATCACACCCTCTGTCCCTTGGAGAGAGAAGGCAGAGGGGAACTGCTGAGAGCCCATGACTGCTGGGTACTGATGCTGAGTTCTAGGATGTGCAGTGAGGTGCATATGTATTGGGGGAGGCATGGATTGAAGGAGGGGGAAGCTCAAACAGATCTAACTTGTGTAGCTTTGGCTTATGTCTCTTAAAATAAAACTATTAGCAGACTTCCCTTCTTTGATGTAATTTCCATCCCTCTCTATTAGTCAATTTACCTGGCCACGTTCCTGAGATATCTAACCATAACCATGGGAGAGACCACTTTGGCTGATTTATTTATGTATTCCCCATTTCACACACTCTGCATTGATCATCACCTGTCCTCGTGAACTGCCCATAGTGATCAGTTCAATAAGTATGTGTGAAATAATCCCTTGGGTACCTGGACATTTTCCTAATCTTCTTGCTGGCTTCACTCCAGTTAGAAGCTAGGTGAAATACTACTTCAAAAAAATTCCTTGTAGTAAAAGTATCACCAGTGTCTTGGTGTGCCTCGAGACCCTTTTTCTTCCTATTAGAGGGAAATGCACTCCCAGTTTCTCTCTCATACACTTATATGTATGTGTACAAATATATGTATACTTTTTTGCTTAAATAAACATATAGATAGATAATATTAATTGCGCTGGGATTAGTGAGACCACTCTCCTTGTGCAGCTGATCGCAGAATAACAGTGAAGAAGGATTTTATCCCACACAATGCAGGAAATGGTTTCTTTCTCTCCTAAGTGCTAACCTTAGGATTCTCTGTTAATTTCCCAGGACTACCATAACAAAGTATCCCACATTACATCCTTTACAACAGAAATGTATTTTCTCACGGTTTTGGAAATCAGAAATCCAAAATCAAGGTGTCAGCAGGCCTATCCTCTCCCCAGAGGTCTGGTGGGGGGGGGATGCGTCCAGTACCTTCCTCTTAGCTTCTGGTGCTACTAGCAATCCTTGCCTTGTAGCTGCACAGCTCCAGTCACTGCTTCTGTGGTCATACGGCCGTCTCCCTGTGTCTCCACACTGTCTTCCCTTGGTGCGTGCCTGTCTCTGTGACTCTTCTATTCTTATAAGGATACTAATCATATTGGATTAAGGGCCCAAGCTATTCCAATATGACCTCATCTAACACATTACATCTGCAATTACTCCATTTCCAAATAAGGTCACATTCTGAGGTTCTGGGAAAGACAAGAATTGGAGGGGCCCCTATTCGACCCGGTACAGATTCCCTATGATGCAGCAGCCAGAAATCAAAACCTGCCATTTCTTTGTTGTTTTGAAGGGATATTTGCAAATAGCTAAGTGAACCTGCAGAGGCTTCAGGAGTAGGTTCTGGTGGAAAGAACAGGGTGATCAGGGCTGACCCTTCTGGCCCTACATCAGAACTCTTTTTGCACATAATACCTTCTACCTAAGACCTCTTCAGTCAGGTATATAGTGCTGATATATAATACTTGAGCTCCAGAACACAGAGTTTTATAATTACATTCACAATCCTTTATCCTCAATTCTAGAATCTATAAAGAACTGAAAGCTGAATTTTTTATTTTTTTTCTAAATTGAGTACCAATTCTCTTCTGGTAGCAAAACCTGACCTGAATTGACATAGGCCTCTTTATAATGTGAATATTTACATGTTTCACTGAAAAATTACTGTATTATATTAAGGGGTGCTGTCCAGACACCCCTTAACACTGGGAGTTTTATGTTATATACTGTATATGCTCCCTATTACTTTTCTTAATTCTGAAAAAATTTCTAAATATGAATTCCCAAATGCATCTGGCTCCAAGGATTTTGGAAAAGAAAATACAGGCCTATTCTTTCAATTATTTTTAATCCAATCAAGTAGAAAAGCTGCCACCATTAGCTTTGAGCTCTTCTAGTTCAGTGGTTCTTAGATCTGCCTGTGTACTGCAGTCACCTGGGGAGCTTTGGGACGAAGTGAGAGAGTAGCATTGACATATATACACTCCCAAATGTAAAACAGATAGCTAGTGGGAAGCAGCCGCATAGCACAGGGAGATCAGCTTGGTGCTTTGTGACCACCTAGAGGGGTGGGATAGGGAGGGTGGGAGGAAGACGCAAGAGGGAGGAGATATGGGGATATATGTTTACGTATAGCTGATTCACTTTGTTACACAGCAGAAACTAACACACCATTGTAAAGCAGTTATACTCCAATAAAGACGTTTAAAAAAAAACCATCCTAAGGCCTAGCTTTACCGGAGGCCAATTTAATCGGAATCACTGCAGGCAGGACTTAGGCATCATCATTTCTGAATCTCCCCAGCTAATTCCAATGTCTAATCAAGTTTAAGAACAACGGCTCATCCTAACCCAGTCATTCCCACAGTCCTTTCTGGTTGAGCCAATCCGAAGTCCATTCCACACCCTCCCATGACCGGATCCTGACAACATCCCCCCCACCACGAGGCACAAACAGCTGCAGACAGCAACTGAAATTGGTAAAAACAAAAGGAGTTCAGAAGTTATGGGCTGAATTGTGTCCCCCTGCCACTGTCACCAAAATATATGTCCTAACCCTGAGGACCTTATTTGGAAATATGGTCATTGCCAGTGTAGTTAGTTAAGATGAGGTCATAGTGGAATGGGGGGTGTGTGTCTTTAATCGGATACGACTAGCATTCTTGTAAGAAGAGTAGAAGAAAGACACACAGAGAGGAGAAGGCCATGTGAAGACAGAGATTCCCGGGACAGCCATGTGACAACAGAGGCAGGTATTGGAGTGATGCATCTAAAAGCCAAGGATTTCTGGCAAACACCGGAAGCTAGAAAGAGGCAAGGAAGGATTCTAGATTTCAGAGGGAGCATGGCCCCAGCTAAAACCTTGATTTCAAACTACGAGGATAAATTTCTGTTATTTTAAGCCACCTAGTCTGTGGTACTTTGTTCCAGCTGTCCTATGAAATGAATACACCCCGTTTGTGGGAATGAAGCACAGCCCCGTGTTGGAATGTCCCCAAAGCTCTCAAGCTCCACCATGAACAGCAAGTCATGGATGTCAAAGCACTGTAACTAGAGGTGATTGAAGGGGACAGCTGTTTCGCCATGAGAAATGGAAATAATCGTAACTAACGTTTATTGAGGGATTCATACCTTCCAGGCACACATGACCTACACTAGCTCATTTAATCCCAAACAACTCTTTGAGTTAAATCCTATTTCAATCCTCAATTTAGAAAAGAGAAAGCTGAGGCTCCCAGAGATGAAATAATTTGCCCAATGTATTACAATAATGAGAAGAAGAGCCAGGATTTGAACCCAGTGGTACCTGACCCTAAAGCGCCTGCTCTCCATGTCAGCTTGGGAGAAGAGTCTTGGTGAGTCCAGGGATCTCATCAAGGGCTGACTCTTTCTTTAAGAGTCAGAGGCTTAGTTCAGTCTGTTGCCGCTGCAAGAGTGGGAACCATGGCTCTGCAGTGACAAACACAGGAGTTTGGCATTTGCTCTTGCAGCTGCCAAAAAGAATTAAACCAAGTGAATGAAAGCGCAGGAAAGGCAACAACAAAAATGCCAGCACCAGCAGCAGCAGGAGGGAGGGCCCAATTACTACTGGTTGAAGTGTGAGGAAAATTAAAGTTGGTGATGGTTCAAGGTTCTGTTGAAATTCCAAAGCAGTGGGCTTGCATAACCATGAAACATGGAAATTAAAGTATTACTGATGCTCGCACTGTTTATTTCAGGACTTCATTTTCTGTCTCGCTTTGTCTCAACAAGTCTCAATTCAGTCACGCACTAACCACCACAGAGAAAGGAAAAAAGATAGAGGTGTGTATGAATGTGTGTGTGTGTAAAAATGTAAATAAATTAGGAACAGGGAAAACTACAAAAAGCATAATCTACTTTGCTTCTGGCTATGCCCATGAATATTAGGAGAACTGAAACAAATTGCAACCATGATAAGGTCCCAACAAATTAAAAACATTTTTCAGGCAAAAGTTTTCTGAATTCACCAACCAAAGCATTGATAACTTCTGAATCTTTGACAATAAGTCACTAGATACACTGAGCATTTCCTATGTCCCAGATGCAGACACAGTTAATCCCCATACGAACCTTCCAAAGAAAGCACGATTATCACCATTTTGGAGAGGGAGAAACTGAGCTTACAAAAGTGGATAACTGGCACCAGGTAATAAAGCTACTAAGAGGAAGAAACAAGAATTGAAACCGGGGTTGATTGTCTGATCTGAAAGTTAGATCTCTAAGTCACCGTGTCATTTTTCTCCCGCTGTACTTCTGCCCTCTAGCTGACACTACCCACCCTGCATTGTTCAATGCCTTCCCTCCCCTCGGCACTTCTCATAGTTCTGTAAGTGCTACGTGTGTGTTGATGACTAATTGCACAGCTTTATTTTTCTCAGACTAAAGATTTGAAGTTATCAAATCAGCAAAAGCAACCCAAGCTTACCTTCCCACACACTTGATGACAATGCCTTCTTCAGTGTGTTTGTATTATACTTGAGGCAAACAATGGTTTTTCCCATAGCCTTTTCAGAGCAGAGCGACTGCACAAAATTTCAACTAAGGTTCCTGTTCAATTTTCCTAACACAGTACTCACTAGCCAACTTGTAGTTTGAAAATTAAAAAAAAAAATTATATCTGCACACCAAAATTTGATTTCAATTGGTTCCCTTAAACAAAAGAAGAGGCCAAAGATGGTTGTTGCTTACCCTGCCCTTTCCCATCACAGAGCAACAGCAGTATAACACAGTAGGTCCCAGGGAGTATGGCAAAAGTAGATTGTTTTTATGCCTCGTCCTTTCAGAATATGGATAAAAGACTAAAAGATCAAATTCAGCAAAAGAAATGCCCTTAAGTAATAAGATCATCTTTTTAAAAGTTCAGAAACTTTGTAAAGACTTAAAAAAATGAAAAAAGTAAGAAAGTGAATTGGAAAACTTAATATACAGATTCTCAAGTTCAGTCTGAATAAACAATATTTGGAGAAAATTTTGCCTCACTGATCATACTTTCTGATCAATTGACAAAGATGGTTATAGAAAAAGAGTTCTGGGTCAGAGATGGTGCTAAATGTTCACCATATCCTGTTTCATATTCCTCATTCCTGAAAATAATAAAAAGCTGTATTTTCCCACCCCTCGAAGGGTGGTGAAGGCATAGGATGGGTTCTAGCCAATAAATTGTGAACAGAAGTGACAAGTCACTTCCAGGATGAGGCGCCACATGGAGGAAATTCAATTCTCTATTGCTCTCCCTCAGTGATCAAGGAGGTCTCTCACCGAGATGCTAGAAACATAAAATCCCCTGCATTGTTGAGTTCTGGAAATGTTTCCCTGGAGAGTCACCAGAACCTGTAGCAGATTTCATGCAAGTGAGGAGTATAATTCAACAGGAAAACCATTTGAGCCTGGTGTTTTCTTTGTGGAAAGGGTTTTAATAAGGAACTTTGTTTCTTTAATAAGTGGAGTGATATCTTGAAATTAAAGTATTACTGATGCTCACAATGTGTATTTCAGGATGCCATTCTCTATCTCACTTTCTCACAACAAATCTTGATTCAGTCATGCACTTACCACCATATTTATACAGGAAACGTTGTCCATTTTTCTCTATTTTTAATCTTTTTTTTTTTTTGTATTTCATTGACTATTTTACTCTTGTATTTATTGTTTCCTTCTTTCTACCTCTTTTGGGTTTGCATTATTTTTTTTCCAGCTCCCTAAGGTGGAAAGGTGTTAATGACTTCTTGGGTCATTGATATTAGACCTTTCTTTTTCAATGTGAGTATTTAATATTCCATGTGTATTTGAAAAAAAGTACATTCTCCACCTGTTGGCTGGAGTGTTTTCTGACAATTAGGTAAGGATGATTGATGGCATTGTTTATTGAAGTCTATATCTGTTATATCTTTTTCCTTCAGTTGTCCTATTGATTGCTTAGAAGAGGGTATTAAGAATCTTTCACTATAATTGTGGATTTTTCTATCTTTCCCTTTGATTTTGTCAATTTTTGTTTCAGGCATTTTGAAGTGCTGTTATTGATATTAGGTACACATATATGTCTTCCTGATGAATTGGTCCTTTCATCATTATGAAATATCCCTCTATCTCTGGGAATCTCTTGTCCTGACATATTCTTTGTCTGATATTGATAGTCACTCTAGCCTTCTATTTGCTTTCAACTTATTTGTGTTTTATATTTAAAGTACATACCTTACAGATAGAATGTAGTTGGGTCTTTTTAAAAATCTAATATGACAATGCCTTTTAACTGGAGTGCTTAGAGCATCTACACTTAATATCAGTTTTGAGATAGTTGGATTTAGGTCTACCATTTTACTATATGCTTTTTGGCTGTCCCCTCAACTTTTGTTCCTTAGTTCCTCCTTTTCTGCCTTCTTCTAGATTAACTGAATATTTTTAGAATTCAATTATAATGTATGTATTGAATTTTTATCAATATCTCTTTAAATTAATTTTTTGTTGTAGAGATTACAACAAATCTTTGACTTTTTAGAGTCTACTTAGTGTTAATATTGCATTACTTCCCAAAAAATGTAAGAGGCTTGCAAATATGTATGGCCATTTACTTCTTTTCTTTGTCCTTTATGCTAAATTTGTCACATGCATTACATCTATATACACTGCAAAACTCCGTAATAAATTATTGTTATTTTTACTTTAAAATCTTCTTTCAACTAAGAGGAAAATATTGTCTATTATATTTGACATTATATTTATGAAGTCCAGGGCTCTTCATCTCTTCCTGAAGACCTGAGTTCCCATCTGGCATCATTTCTTTTCATCTTGAAGAACTCCCTTTAGCACTTTTTATAGTGTGGGTTTGCTGGTGACAAACTCTCCTACTTTCTTTTTATCTGAAAATGTTTTTGTTTTGATTTCATTCATTTTTTTTTCAGCTTTATTAAGGCATAATTCATTCTTGAAGAATATTTTTACTCGATATAAAGTTCTGCTTTGAGAGTTTTTTCTATGTAGCCCTTAGAAATGTTGTTCCACTCTTTTCTGGCCTTCGCTGTGACTTATGAGAAGTCACAAACGGTTTTAATCAAATTGTTCACCTGAATGCCTGTGTCTTTTTTCCTCTGCCTGCTTTCCAGATTTTCTCTTTATCTTCACTTTTAGCAGTTTGACTATGATATGCATAGTTGATTTTCTTCGCATTTATATCTTTCTGATTCACAGAACTTTTTGAATCTAAAATTAATTTTTTAAAAATTTTTATTAATTTGGGTAATTTCAGTAATTGTTTCCTCAAACTTTTTTCTCTATTATCTATCTCCTCTTTTTATGAGGCTACAATTAGGCTTTTTGAAATTGTCCCACTGGGCCCTAAGACTTTGTTCTTTCTTTTTAAAAAACTGTTTTTTCCTCTGTTGTTTAGATTGAATAATTTAAACTCATCTATTTCTATGCTTACTATCTTTTTGTTCTATCATTTCCAACCTGCTCTTAAGCCCATCCAGTGATTTTTTTTATTCCAGATATTTTATTTTTCAGTTCTAGAAGCTTATATTGATTTCTTATAGCTTATAGTTCTCTGTTAGGATTTCATATCTTTTCAATAATAATGAACATACTTTTCTCTTCATTTTAATTTTTTTGCCTGCGTCAGGTCTTAGTTGTGGCACTTGGGATCTTCGTTGAGGCATGCAGCCTCTTTCATTGTGGCGCAAGGACTTCTCTCTAGTTGTGGCGTGTGGGCTCCAGGGCACATGGGCTCTATAGTTTGCAGCAGGAGGGCTCTCTAGTTGAGGCATGCGGGCTCAGTAGTTGTGGTGCGCAGGCTTAGTTGGCCCACAGCATGTGGGATCTTAGCTCCCTGACCAGGGATAGAACGCACACCCCTGCATTGGAAGGTGGATTCTTTACCACTGGAGCACCAGGGACGTCCCTGAACATAGTTTTCTTTCTTTCTTTTTTTTTTTTAGCATAGTTGTAATAGTTGCTTTAAAATCCTTGCCTGCTAATTTCAAACTTAATTTTTTTTCTGGATATTGTGATTTTTATTTTTTTGCGGTACGCGGGCCTCTCACTGTTGTGGCCTCTCCCGTTGCGGAGCACAGGCTCCGGACGCGCAGGCTCAGCGGCCATGGCTCACGGGCCCAGCCGCTCCGCGGCATGTGGGATCTTCCCGGACCGGGGCACGAACCCATGTCCCCTGCCTCGGCAGGCGGACTCTCAACCACTGCGCCACCAGGGAAGCCCTATTGTGATTTTTTTTTTTTTTATTGTGGAGACTCTGGATTATGTTCCACAACTGTGAGAGGCCCGCGTACCGCAAAACAAAACAAAACAAAACAAAACAAAAGAGTATTAATCATTTTATAGCAGATAGTTAGACTGGCTGGAACTCAAACTACAAATTCTCTCTACCCTGCACTCGACAGCAGCAGACTCCCTTTTCCATTCTTTTAGTCTTTGTTATGTTGTTTGGAGTCTGTTCTTGAAGCCAGAAGTCTGATGATTTTCTAGCTAAGTCTGATGATTTTCAGCCCTACAGAGTTTACACTGGGGACTGCTGTCACCTTAACAGTATTTAAAGATTTGGAAACTCACTCAGCGTTCTTCCCTTCTTCTAAGTGTTGACTCCACTCTAGTATTTTCCTGGTTTGGTCATTTTCATGAGCCTTCAGGTATTAGTTCTTTAAATTTCATCCAGTGTTTACAAGTATTACTTGCTGCTGTAGGGTTAGTCCAATAGGACCTACTTGGCTATTTTGAGAAGTAACACCTCCCATGAGTGAGGAATAAGCTTTGTGTTACCTACAGGTATTAGGAAGTGACTTGTACTGCAGCATGATTTAGGCTGTCTTGACTACTACGGGGTACCAACTACAGTATTTTTGTTTTTATTTTAAAATAATTCAGTTTGTTTTGGAAGCAGAGCTTCTTGAGTTTTTATATAAGGTGTTTAAAAGTATAATGTCATTTTTATTGGCTTTCACAAATTTGCTGTGGGACATTGATCTTGCAAAATAAAATTTGTTAGTCATGGTACTTTTCACAAGAGTAACCCTGGCAAAGTTAATAGATTATTTTATTCAACACTGATTTTCTTAATATTAGTACCATACCTGCCTGCCCATTGAGACATCCTTAATTTTTTTCCTCGCAATTTAAATTATTCTAGACATTTTATATTTTTAAGACGTAAAGCTTTAAACCAAACCAGCTAATTCTTCATGTAAGTGTTTTATTTTGTTATAGAATGATGCTGCACTTCTTTCCCTCTCTATGATCTCTCTCTACTCCTTCCCATCACAGGAGCCTGCATTGATAAAGCTAATTTCATTTCAAACACTCAATAGAATTATAATAGTAATTAAATCGCTTTTGCTTTGAGCTTTTATTTAACATTCACTGATAAATTATCAACGCCCCACTATTCACAAATCTATCATTTCCCTCCAATCTTTGATAGGTGAGGGTAGGGCTACCTGTGGTTCACATATTCACTGTTAGTAAATAAAACATGCAGTGTCTAGGAAATTATATATTGTCCAACTTCACACACTGGGATCATATACTTTAAGTTATAAAAAAATTCTCAAGACAAGTTGGGGATTTAGGTAATTGCCCAAATTTTCTACTGGATTCAAGAATCTCAATTCTCCATTCTTAAATATCTTCCTGTAATTTAAGAAAAACAGAGAAGTTTTGCTCCCATTTATTGCCTATCTCTTCTTTCATCCATTCATTTACTCTATGTCCTTTTTGTTTCTCACCCCTGTGGTCCCACCTTTTCTGGTTGGTTGTCAGTGCTGTTCCCAATGGCTCCCTACTTCAATGGCACAGGTTATTATAGGTTCTTTTTTTTTTTTAATAGGAAAAGAGTAGAAGAGAAAGGAAACTAATTCTGCCCTCAGGGTGTGGGGTCAGTGAGAACATTTTTTTCACACTGCCTTGATTAATTATTCTATTAGCATTATGCAAGCAAGTCTGCACCCTTCTCATATTCTCACCTGGTATGCCTTCTAACCTGACAGAAGAAAGGAGAAGGGGAAAAAACTAAAACATTATGACACCTACACCAGGTGTTGCAATAGGTACATTGGAGCAGTGGTGAATGAAAGCTCGGTCTAGTGGAAAGTCAAGTATATATACAAATAATTCTAACATAATGTGGAATAGATCAGGGCTGCAGGATTTACAACATTATCAAGTACTGGGAAAGGAGTATAACTCTGTTACTTTGCCTAGAGGGTTTCAGAAAGTTTTAAACACAAGGATATGACATTTGAACTAAATTGAACTGAATCACACCATTAGCCCTTAGTATGACGATTCTTTCTACCTGCAGCATCCTTTCTCAACTCTTTCTGACACTACTGACTGACACTATTCTTCAGGCATTTGCCTAAGTGTTACCCAGTTACAAGACTCTTCATGATCATACCTTCAGTGATGATGAACTCTACCACTCTCTGTCACAGCTCCCTCTTAATTTTCTTCCTACAGCTAATCACCTTCTTTATTGATGATATATTTAATCATTTTTTGCATTCATTCATTTACTGTCTGTTTCATCAACGTGAATGTAGGCTCCCTGAGGGTAGGAATCTGCATCTTAGTCACTAGTATATTCCTGGTGCCTAGCCTCATGTCTGGCACATAGCAAGTGCTGGATAAATTTGATCAAATTAATTTTAATCTAGCTGTGTGTTTTTATGTCTATCATCTCCATTAGATTGTGAACCTCTAAATAGAAGCCAGTTGTAATCATTTTGCAATTTCTTTTTTGTACAGCAATTCCTCCTGTCCTCTCATACGTGGTAGGAGCTCAAGAAGTTCTTTGTCATAAATAAATACACAGATTATTCCATTATCCACTGCTTTTATTGGAAGGAAGGTTAAAAAAATTCTAGGCTGGAATTTTAAAAAAATTATCAGAAAGTTTAAGGAAAAAATAAGTTGTGTTACGCCAACTTAAGCAAAAACGGTTCTGCCATCTCACAGGAAGAAAAACAAAGACAATCTCTGAGACCTCTTTCTATATTTTATTGGGGATAAGACAGTGACAAGATGAAATATTCAAGAATGTGACCAATAAATAGAACACTGTTGAAAATGTTTTGATTTTTATCCTTGGACATATCTTGGTATATTAGCAGTTTACAAGGTGACAAGAGATGACATTTCCTCCCTGCCAATGTTTGGTACATTCTCTTTGCCTGAAATGTGGCAAACATCTTGAATTTATTTCTTGATGTCTCAATTTTAACTTCACGAGGCCCTTCAAGTGGCAATTCTACCAGCATGAAGATGAGTCAGAGCCAACAGAAGTATAAACTTTTAAGAGTAAGCACTGTCTGATTTTAAAACCTATACTTGCCCGTAATAAAACTGTTTTTTAGTTTTATGCCTTAGTAGGACTTTTGAAAGTCTAGTACCCATTTCCTATCATAATAATCTTGGAGTCCTTGACCAGGGTTAAAGAAACCGCTATAAAGGTCAACTGAATGATAATTAAACATCTGGCCAGAGCCTTTGCTGTTGAGTCCATTCAAAATGAACAAATATTGAATACCTACTACGGGCACAGCCGGAATCAAATAGATACCACTGGTTCTGTCATTGTGTGCAGTCTGGTGGGAGATGCTGGCATCAAAGCAGGCAATTACAGTTCCAACATGGTGAAGGCTAGAACAGGATATACGTGTGATGCCATGATAGCTCTTAGGAGGGGTACCTAATCTACACGCAACCAGGAAGAGCATTCCCCACCTGCATGTCAAATGCTATAAAAGATATCTTGATCCTGGTTTATTTTTTTCCAGAATAATCTGTATCTTCAGAGTAGCTTTTCTTTAAGCATTGCCATCACACTCTTATTTATTGAACTTTATCCTTAGAATACTCAGTGGTAATCGATACTCAATCTATCCTATGTCTAAATTAAGCTGGTGCTCACATAACAAAGCCACCTCTGAACTCCAGGTTATGAGAGTTCCCTGCTGCTAAAAAGACACATGTTTAGGCTAGTTTTGTCACTCAATAATTAATCTTCAGTGTGTGAGAACCAAGACTGATCTGCTTTATATCTCCAGAGTAATTATTATAGCAAGTATCTGGCGCATCAAAATTTTTGAATTGATGGGGTCTGAATTTATGAGATGAACTAAACTCGATACAGAAAAGCAATTAAATTTTGTAAAGCATAGGTAAGAGAGAAAAGCTTAAACCACATCAGAATAATACCAAACTCTTATGTGGCATATCTGGAGAAGTTGCAAGGTAGAGATCTCATGGAGATACTGGCCATTGGAGATAATATGGTCAGATTAAAAAATTCTATCTACCCTACTCACATGACCCACTAGTACTGAGCACTTACTCTCTCCCAGCAACCAGGGCAATTATAGCTTATTGTACGTATTGGCTTAGATGTTTTTCTTTACTATTAGACTGAGAGTTTCTTCACAGTTGGGATCAATTGGTGGTGCAGTTGAATCCTAACACCTAACATAGTAGTAACATGACTGTGGTACATAAGGCAGGTTCGATCAACCTGTATTTGACAGTATTAATTATACTGTCAAATAATTAATTGGTTGGTTGAACAATTAATTAAAAATGCTGAACATTAAGCAAATTGAATAGCTCCCTGAAGACAGCTATCTCTGTGGACTGTTTTGTTCATGTTTGATTCCAGAGCACTTAAAGACACTCAATACATTTTTGTTGAATGAGTGAGCAGAGTCACTCATGTCTAAGTACAGTAATGTAGATGTGTCTCTACAGACAAAAGTTTATCAACAGAGTGAGAATCCTGCAGATATCTAAAAGATGCTTAGAGTTGCAGGAAGAACCCATAGAGGCTACTTAATTCAAATTCTCATGTGTCAGTTGAAGAAGAAGCTTCCTTAACCTGGATATTCCCTTTGCTTGTCCACTCTGGTGCTGAACTTCAGGAACAAGCAGTGGAAAGTATATCTTGCATAAGCAGAAGAATAAGAAATAGGGTTTTTCAGCCTCCAACCGAGAAACATAGTTTACTTATTTAGGATGGAATTTTATTTGCACGTCAAGATCTATCCAGCTAGGATTAGAGCCATGTGAGAAAGAAAAAAAAAATCCCAGCCATCACAGCACTGGCAAAAAAACACATTTTCACAGGTTAGCAATAAAGCAAAACATTTTTCATTCTTGCCTCAAATTTTTGGCACAGTCAGGGGACAATTTTCTCAAATAGACGGGAAGAGCAAAGGGGATGGCAATATGTAAGTGGAGTGATCATAAACACTGGAAAAGGATGAATATTCTAGATGCTGGTCAAAGGCCTGATTTTTTGAGGCATCCTTAGCAGGGTTTCTTGCTTGCTTTCCGCGTCTGTTTCTTTCTTTCCTTTTTACTGAAAGGCATATTTTCCTATCCATTAAGATTTATAGTTTTCTGCCAACTACTTCACTGGAACAAGTTTTCCCTTTAATTTAACAATGCACATATTAGACTGTAATGTACCCATAAAAACTTCTTCTCAGATAGTGCATTTCTTTAGGACTCAAGACAAATAGAAATGCAGTATATGCCATTTGAAAGCAAGTATGGCTCCCACTTATTTATTAGGCGAGTGTGTTGGTACCACCGTCGTTTCACCAAGAGGTCAAATTCAATAAATTAAACATCTCCAGGTTGGGACAAGCATATAATCTAATGGTTTTCCAGAAAAATAGGACTGTCATTGACTTCTCTGGCTCATTTGATCTTCTGTATGGCTTACCCGTTAGCTGGGCTCCAAGAAATCCATCTTCATTTTCCTATCATTGCCAGACCCATGGACTTGGTGGCATTCGCCATAGCACTCTAAAAAAATGAAGGTTTAAAGAAGGAATTTAAAAAAATTTCTTAATCATGCTTTCATAACTTTTGGTGAACAGTTGGTTTAAATTTCCAAATCACTCTTTTCAAAAGGATAGTATCAAAACACATGCAAAAAATAAAAGTCTAAATAAAGCACAATAAATTATTTCACTGCTAAGGTATTAGATTTCAAAGAGAGAAAAGAGTATACATAAGGATATTAGAGTGGACTCTATTGGATCTTTGGGAATTGCTGTCAGATATTGATGAAAACAGAGAGACTGTAGGAGATCAGATAAAAGAGAGAAATGATTACATTTGGAAGAACAATGTGGACTACGTGGCCAACAGAGATTTCAAATGTAAGCTAATAGCAACCCACGAAAGAACAAAGTTGGAGCCAGTCCCACATCTTTAACCACATTTACAATCATTCAGCATCTGTAAAAATTTTTACATAGCATTTTTCCTCATTTCAAAATTTTCAAAATACATATTTAATAGGTTTAGCATGTCAGTCAGTCATTTCATCCACGGGCAGTGAAAAGGATTTGTGTTTTTTAAAAATGATCTGGGTTTTGATGCCGCTGCCCTTTCAGCTCTGCCCCAGCCAGCTGTAATCACGGCTGATTCACAGCCCAGTGATGCTGTAAACAATGTGTTCTGTACATTTCAGCATCCACGCTGCTGAGAAAACCCATCATCTTATACTTTCATCTTCTTTCTCCCAAGTTTCACACCCCAGCAACCTGGAACAGAGGGAGTGCATTTTCAAATTGCTTACTGTTCTCCTTACCTTACCAAAAATCACCAAAGAGAAAAAAAAGATAAAGATTTTCCCAAAACATGTTCTCCTATCTGATAGGAATATTAACCGTTATATTCAAAATGATCAAAGATGACTCAAAGTGAAACAAAATTTGAGAAAATAATAATTGAAAAGCCAGCTGGGACCGTAATTGGGAAATTGACCTGGGTCGGCCAGTTCTGCAAAAGCAGGGTTGTCCAGTACACCTGGACTGAAAGTCCTGTTTGTGATGATCTCATTATACTTAGACAACTTGAAGTGGTCACAGCACGAGTGGCTGTCTGTTTCATTTCAACTATATAGATGTTACTTCATCACAAGATGCAAGCTTTCCAAAGTACCCCCAGTTGCATTCCATCCTTTCTTTCTATCCCTAGTTGTCTGTATTTACACCAAGTCAACAATTGAAAAGAAGAAAGATAGTACTAACAGATGTCAAAGGCACGCTAGAAGGGCATTCTGAACCAATTAATTAATAGCATAGATCCTATTCCTCCTATAGCCTAGGATCAATTATAACAGAGATTTGCTTCTGGATGGAGCATCAGTACTTCTATTATGGGGTAAAAGCACCTCAACTAATAGCTGATTGTCTTTGAATTGGAGAGCTTTCCTATCTTTGTGGGTAATAGAAAAGAAATACAAGAGAAATTTGTACGTGAAAACCTCTCAACGTTACCCAAATTGTACTATCATTTATAAACCCTAAACTGATTTGATATCAAAACTTTGGTGTTGCATAAACAGAGTTTTGGAAAGTTTTTCCACTCAGCTCATTTCATCTGCCATCTGTAACAACTCCATATTGACTCCATATTTATGTGACTCTATATTCCAGAGGTTTATAACAGAATACTGTGACTTGCCGTTGAATTACAAAAAGAATTATGCAAATATGGTATAACACAGAGCATTTCCTTAGTGGAGATAGTTTAGGAAGGGGGTTTATTTTCCTGATTTTCTTTCTCAGATATAAAGTCTTCCCAATTTTACTGGAAGTAGAAAACGTAGTTCAGGGTAGTACAGCATTATTAGAAAATTTACATCTGTTGGTACTTTTCAGTAATATCCCTGGGACAGATTTTGGAATTTGTTTCAATCTTGATTAGAGTTGACAAAATGAACAACAACAAAAAATATTTCTACACAATGGCAAATCCTTATTGAAAATAATACTGTTTTAGTTTGAAAAAAAAAATTTCAAGGATAGCCTTCCACTTCATATTTTGAAAGGAAAAAAAAAAGTACTAGCGAGAATTAATGTCTCCCTCATAAGAAGTTACATTTTCTTCTGAGATGATTTAGATGTCATGATGGTAGGGATATGGGCAAAATAACCTTTTAGTTAAAATGTCTTACAATTCTATAATGAATTGACGTCATGGCTCTTTGGGTGTTTTTCTTCCCAGGGTCTCTTATCGCCTTCTAATTTCTAGATAACAATCTAATATTGTGATTAAGTAAAAGTGCTCTGGGGTGAGACATCCTGGGCCTGAGATCTCAACCAATTCCTTACTAACTGTGAAATTAACAAGTTACTCAACTTCCCTTAGCCTCAGTTTCCTTAACTATAAAATAGTGGCCATATTTCTTCCATCGTAAAATTGTTGTGAAATTGAGACAATGTGTAAAAAATGTTTCACTCACTGCCAAGTATATAGTAATTGTACTATATGTAATATTAAATTGGCAAAATTTTTATAAGAAGAGGGTGATTATCTGCTGCTTAGCAATCTGGCTAAGGAAAACTATAAGACTTGTAAAGTATGGAAGCTCTTTTCCCCCCAGGACAAGACCCTCAGCCTTCCAGCACGTGGTTACTGCTCATGACCTCTTCCTACACCCAGTCAATATGTTATTACTATTTTATCAAGTAAGTTAAAACTTCTCTCCTCTTAAACCCACACACTCCGCAATGGTCTAAGTTCTCCATACCTTAATGGGCAGAAGGACTTTCTCCTAATGTTTTATTTTGTTTTCACTCTACCCTAATGACCACTCCTCAAATCCAAGTTTATTATCCTGGAACTATTATTGTTGTAAATCAAATTCCAAAGAAAAACAATATCAGTAGATTTCTTTTCACTTCATGTATTATCGAACAATATGAAACATAGATCTAACAAAAACACATGTCCTCAATCTGTGAAGAAATGCCCCTAGGTTGACCTGCAGATTTGGTTTCATATCACTGACTCCTCTAAGAAAAAGAAACAAAATAAGAACAGAGTGCCCCTGCTGATTATCTTTGAAGAACCTCCCTCATGTGATGGAGATGTGTTCGGCTGTAAGAGGTTTTTCAAATGGCTGTTGTTTAGTTGGTTTCTTATTATTAAATTGTCTTTTATTCACTTTAAGGGTGTGACAGATAAAAATGTTCAGTTTTCAAAAGCTAATAGGTATCAGTTATCTATTGCTATATAAAAAAACTACCTCAAAACATACTGACTTACAGGAGTGACCATTTTATTTGCTTATTGTTCTATATGTCAGCCATTTGGGCTAGGCTCAACTGGGAGGTTCTTCTGCTTCTGTTACCTAGGGTCACTTATGCAGCTGTAGTCATCCAGTGACGAAACTGGAGTGTTATGGGCTACGTTGGCCTCACTGACATTTCTGGAGATTAGTGGTAACCGTTGCCTGGGACACATGTCTCCAGTAGGAGAGCTGGGCTGGTGGTTAGTTTCCAGAGTACAAGAGCACACGCTGCAAGACCTCCTGAGAATTAGGTTCACACACCATCCCTTCTACTGCATTCTGTTGGTCAAGGCAAGTCATGTGGCCAAGACCAGGGGCATGTATACACAGAGACGAATCATAGCAGCTACGCTGCAAATACCCTACCATGCCACATAAACATTTGTAAGAATAAATTAAGCCATGTTTAATTTCTACTCAGCTTCCTGATTCATTTAGCTGATTTTTTTTCTTACTGTACTCTGTGTTCCAGGTGCTACTAATACAGCTCTTGCTCTAAGTGATTGCACCGCTGCCAGAGACGGAAGTTTAGTAGATTTCCTGGATGGTGAGTGGCCCAATGACCACGTGATGCGATTAGTTGTGTTCAGCTGAACTGCTGAACCTGGCCAGTCATTGCAGAGATGTGTGCCATTCATCACAAAATGGACTGGGCAAGAAAGATTACACGTGTTGTTTATAAACTCGACCTCATTACTTCATGACAAGAAATGACTAGAATCAAGCAAATCACGAAATACTTTTTTTTTTTTTTGCTAAGACTGAGTTAATTATATTGTCATCACACTTGAATGACAGAACAGGTTTTTGATCCCCATTTGAAGCAGATTAGGGTGGTAGTTAAGAACTTGACTATACAAAAGAAAAAAAAATATATATATATAATGTCTCCATATTCTCACCATAAAATACAGGCTGTACTAAAATCTATCTCATACAATTATACTGTGGAATAGAGAAAAGAAAATGCAAAGTGTATAAAAATCTTCATCTTCATTTATAACAGTATTATTTTATAACTAATGAAGAAAAACAACTCTCTTTTAGAACTGTTTGCAGAAAGATCCAGAATCTAAACTTACTTATGTGTCCACAGTTTCTCTCCTTTACCCCCTACCTTTCAAGGATCTTGGAAAACCAAACAAAAGTTAATAGAAGAAGGTAGTAGATGCAGTATACTGGTTTGAATTGGGAATCAACTTTCTTTTCTTGAAACATTTTTTTACTGGATGCAACATGAAGAAAAAAGTGTGTGGGGTGTGTGTGTGTGTGTATTTACTACCGATGGTAGAAAATGACTTCTGATTTTCTTTCTTTCTGATAGAAACTCTGCTTTCTTGTAATAGATGCTTTTTTTAATCCCTTACTCCGCAAGATGTATTGAGCATGGGATAATAGAAAGAAAGAATACTCACTTGACATAGTCTAAATTCATTCCAGGGTCAAGAACTGCCAATTCAGAAACAAGGACTAAAATTCATGACATAAGAAGGAAGGTCATATTTCTGTGTTTTCAGTAAAGATATGCCAGAAGCCTGTTATTTAGGCCTAAATTTCCAATTTAAGAAATTAGTTTTCACCTATTCCAAAGTTGTGACGTTGTACAAATTAAAGAATAAACCATCTCTCTTCATTCTGGACACTACCAACCAATGCCAGAAAATTCTTGCAGCTGACAATGCCTGACTCTAGGTTGTGATTGTTGGACTTTGGTTGGTTATGTCATCACTTAAGCATTATTTAAATATGTTTCTCCTTTTAATTCAATTTCCTGTTTTGTTTTCTCAAAACCATAAATTGTCTCTTAAGAAATTTTACAAAATGCATATTGTTCTCCCGTGAGACCTGTGCTATTCTTCAGCTGGGCACTGCCTGCCAAATGACATTTTTTTTTTAAAGTTTTCCCTTTATTGGTTTTGCATAATGGTTGCAACAATTTTCAAGTAATGGAAAAAATGAAGAATGTCCTTTCCAGCACACAGCCACAATGTTAATGTTAAAACAAAGCAAAACAAAACAAAACCCCACCCTCTAAGTGGTCTTGGACACCCAGCCGCCCTCTTTCCAGCTCCCTTATTTGGATATAAGATGTTTCCTATCTTTTTTCTTCTTCTTGTTCAAAATAAACTATTCATGCTCAAAGAAAATCTGTCATGTAGGACATCTGTGGTAATGTTCTTGTGGTCTGGGTTGGACCCTAGCTCCACTACCAACTAGTGTAGAATCCATGCAGCACCTGTCTTAACTTTTCTGAGCCTATATTGTGTCATTTGTAAACGAGGAATAATGGAGTTTACTTCACTGCATTGTTTTGAAGATTAAAGATAAGGCATGAGAGAGTACCTCACACAGTATGAGTTGAAGCTAAATGTGAATCTGTTGTCTGTTTTAGGGATGAAATAACCATCTTCTGCCCTCAAGGCACACTGGGCAGATGGAGTGGGAGAAGGACACAGGAGAGGGGCAGTGATGAAAGGCAAGCATGCTGGGGAGGCACACAGAAAGCGAGGGACCAGATCCCACCCTGCTGGATGGTAGAAAATGATAATGGATCTGCATAAAACAGGGTCTTAACTCAGTTTCGTATCTACAACAGCACATAATAGGCACTAATGATTGTCTGCTGAATTTTTTATTGTCCACGCATGTATTACCATGCATAGTAACCTATAATAGAAGTCCATAAGCTACAGCTTGTGAGCCAAATCTGGCTCACTGCCTATTTTTGTAAATAAAGTTTTATTGGGATAGAGCCACACCTATTTATTTAAGTATTGTTTATGCTGCTTTTGTGCTACAATGGAGAGTTAAGCCTTTGCTGCAGAGACCTTTTTTTTTTTTTTTTTTTTTTTTTTTTTTGCGGTACTCGGGCCTCTCACTGCTGTGGCCTCTCCAGTTGCGGAGCACAGGCTCCGGATGCGCAGGCTTAGCGGCCATGGCTCACGGGCCTAGCCACTCCGCGGCACGTGGGATCTTCCCGGACTGGGGCACGAACCCGTGTCCCCTGCATCGGCAGGCGGACTCTCAACCACTGCGCCACCAGGGAAGCCCTGCAGAGACCTTTTATGGTCCACAAAGCCAAAAATAGTTACCATCTGGCCCTGGTCCTGTACAGAAATTTTACCAAACTCTGGCCTATGGAATTGAGTTACCTATTCACTCCTGCCTGAATAGAGGTCTCCTGAGGAACCCCTAATTCATGTGCCATGTGCTTCTTTGAAGATTATATTTTAATGTAAAGGGTTCATTTTCCCATGGGAATTATTGGCTTACTGCTTTTTAAAAGGAGAACCAAAGTTATTAAAAAAAAAAAAAGCAAAGAAAAAAAAAAGAATGCCTATGATGTGCAGAGCCACATCACTAGCCACAGCAGGCATCCTGAAAAGATGAAGGAAGGGTACCATAATGCAGAGGATGAACCAAGGGCCCCAGTGTGGGCCGCTCCATGCTGTCAGCATATGGCAATGCTATGGTCACCACAGGAAGATAAATGAATACCACTGACTTCATTTTCATTCCCAGCCTTCCCCTGGGTCTGTGTGTCTACCTGGACTCATGGGAAATGTCACCACATGGAGACACTGGACAACCATGTGACAAAAGACACAGGTTCATGGAAACCTGACTTGTAGATCAGAGACCCAGTTCCATTATTCATTCTATGCCAGGGCTGACGCTTCTGCCTTGGCAGAACATTGTGTACATGTGCCCCTCATTCTCCATGGTCACATTCTGGGTGCTAGAATACAATGTGCAACTGTGGTTGGCTGACCTAAGGAAGGAGGAGCTAAAGCAATCAATAATTGACTTGGGGTCGTATCCTCTCTAAATGGCAGTTACATATACTGTACTTACTGAACAAAAGAGGCCAAGTTGGCATGGCTTTTTTGACTATCTCTGCAAAATCCATTTGGATCCATTTATTTTACTACCGTCAACCTGGGGGGCAAAGGAAAAATCAGCTCTAGGAGTGCAGAAACCACTGTACTTAAAACTATGTACTTTGGTTATTCATTTTAAGTAGAAGGCCACACAGACACAGAAAAGCAGCAGGCTTATGAAATGAGATTTAAGGTCCATTCTGGCTAAAGGGTCCTCCCTGATGGGTCAATCCTAGAGGCAGTACTCCTCAATCTTGAAGAATTTCCAAAACTTCCATGCCCAGGAGAGTTTCTCATGTTGAAAGACTGCAGGATGGGACCCCATAACAAACCCCAGAAAGTTCAGGCTGAAATTACATTCAGGCCAAGTCTGTATGGTGCACTGCTCTGTAATTGTTGGGTTTCTTCCAGAAGGCTCTCAACACATGGGGCTCCGATGAAGTTCAGCATGTGGAAAGGGCTGAAGCCTGAAGCCTGTGTGTTTGTAATGGAAACACAGCAGTGACCCCGTGATCCAGGTCTGTATCTGTGCTGCCATAAATTGTGTTTCTCTAAACAGAGCCGCAGAAGTGCCCGTGATGGGTGGGGCCGGGGAGGATCAGTTAAAGGCTCCCTCAGGTAGGGAGGTAGCAGGGCCTCCTAATAAGAAAACCGTGAATTTACGTAGGACTTTATAGTTTGCAAAAGTACTTTCACATTTAAGATTCTCAGAACAAGGCTCTGAAGTGGGTAAGGCAAGCATTCTTTTCCTCCTTTTATACATGAAGCACCCGAAAGAGAGAAGTCAAGGTCTTTCTCAAGGTTCATAGCCAGAATCAGAGCTAATGTCCTTTGATACCTAGTTTAATATTCTTTCTAATGAACCATTCTCTGATCTTTGTTTCTGTGTGACTGTCTAAAGCTAGCACAGATATTCAAACACAATACCTGTCCATAAAGTGAATCTGATGCAAACTTTCTCAAAGACTTAACCAACCTGAGACAAGAGTGAAGTACAAGAAACATTTGCCAGTCTTAATGATTATAGTAATAAATGCCTTGAGAACATAAAGCTTCTTTTATAAAACATAATCTAGTATAACTAAAAGTTTGGAATGGTCCCTTCGATCTTGAATAGGGATGATTTCATCTTTATTGATGAGTACGGAACAAAACTAATCAGGCACCACTAACCAGTAATTCTGCCATCAGCCAGGGTTCAAAGAACTGTGAGTTACCTAAAAGGACCCACAGGCAGCCATAAAGACATCAGTGAGCAGAATAAGCTTAAGACCAAATGTGAGGGCCATGGGAAAGTCCACTTTGTCAGAGGAGCAGACATGGCTCTCATCTTGGCACACACACCCAACTGAGTCCTACCATGACAAAGCAAGTAAGCCCTTTAGCTTGCTCCCCATGACTAGTTTATCAAAAATGCAGTGCATTCCACTCCCTGATCCTCCCTAAGGTGCTCAGGTGGCCTGGGACCCACAGATCTCCTTTGTGTCTGGCCCACCTGACTGTACGCTCTCTCTGCCCCATTAACAAATCCAAAGATATGGAAGAGGAAATTGGAGAGATGCAGAGTATCTTGTTTCCATAAATACTTACCAAGTGTTTCATATGGTCCCGAAAAACAAAGTCTAGCCAAATCACAAGTCAAAGAGATATGGTAGCAATCAGGCATCAAGGAAATTCACGCTAAATTAAGGCAACTCAGGAGCCAGACCCTGCTCCAGGCTAGCTGGGTATTTTCTACCAGTCTTAGGTGCATTCTCTCCACAGACACTTGTGTAACCACGGTGCTCCATGTATCTCCCTTAGAGAGCGAGAATAGGAACATTTTTATTGTCTTTTTGTACTTTTTAACATGAATGGAGTTGTAATTGACATAGCACTAATTAAAAATAAATGTAGACTTTTTCAGTCTCCCAATATAAAAGCATATCAAAAATTGTTTTGATACAGGTGAAACAAAACAAAAATTATACTATGTTAACCAGAAACTTCTTTTTAAAAAAATTATGTATTTGAGGAAGAGGAAGACCCAAGTGGCAAAGCTTGTTTTTTAATGATGATTTCATTCGTTCAGAGTATCAGCCTTCTTTGCAAGAATAAAATGCCCCAAATTTTTGATCAGAGCCATGGTTCATCCAGCTCAAGAAATTAGCACGGTGGCTTCATGATGAATCTGGTGGTTGCCCCCCATGTTGCCACTTTTCAACTTCATGTTCTCCACTTAAGTAGGAGGCATCGAGATCCCTGCCAATCTGTACAATTGTTTAGGGTGTGCCCTGAGAAAGAGAGCCTGGCCTAGAGGCTGAGATCTCACTCCTGCACTCAAGGAATTCACCTGGCATCCATCTCTAAGAGGGGCAATTCTTTAAAAAATTAGATCAAAGGTGCTAGGTGAGCTAGCTGGGGGCTTGGCCATCAGTAAACTCAACTTTGAATACAACAAAACCAGGAAAGCTTATAAAACACGACAAGAAACTTATTGTCAAAAATCTTCCTTTGAGAATAGGGTAATAAGTGACATTGTAAGAGAATAAGAGTGAAGGAAGCTTTAGTTCATGATTTAATATGCAGAGTTTATGAGCATTACCATTTCATCAAAGGTGGTGTTAAATTACCATCACCTGCTGTGCAGGAACAGTAGCTCTACTTTGTGATAGCAACAAAAATTATTACTAAATCTGTATCTGTAGACTTCCTCCTTCTCAACTTTTTCCTCTCTTTTTCTCTCAGGATTTCCATCTCTCTGCTTACATCACCCATCTTTTCTTACATGCTGTCCACTTCATCTCTTAAAGCTCTTAGCCTATTTATCATAGTTGTTTAAAATCCCCCGTCTGATAATTCCAGCATCCCTGCCATGCTTGGTCCTTATGCTTGTTCTGCCTCCTCAAATTGTGTCTTCTGCCTTTAGATATGCTTTGTAATTTTTTTCGTTGATAGCCAGACATAAGGTACAGAGTAAAAGGAACTATTCTAAACAGGCCTTAGTCACATGGTGGTGACGTGGGAGGGGAAGCGATCTATAGGTCTATGATTAGGTCTCAGTCTTTTAGTGAGCCTGTGCCCCTGGACTGTGACCTTCACAAGAGTTGCTCAGGTTTTCTCCTCCCCCTTAGTTGGGGCAGGATGGCTAGAGATGGGTGGAGTTGGGTTATTTCCCTTCCCCCAGGTCAGTTAGGCTCTGATAATAATACCCCAGCAGGGTAGGCTCTGGTTAACTAGTTTCCCCTCACGGCAGACCTTGCTAAGAAGAACCAAGTGCTCTGGTGTACTTCAAAACGGTTCTTCTTCCCCCTCCCCCTGCAGGAAGCACTAGGAGATTTTCCCCTGGTATTTACTGTGGGAATCTGGTAGAGCTCTTGGAGGTGAATCTCACAGTGCTGTGGGGACCATCCTATGACCGAACCCCCCTGGAGTTTTTGACTCTTAGAGTTGGCCATGCTGAGCCTCCAGCAATCCATCAATTGCCATTCAGGTTTTTGATTCCTGCAGTGGTTTCTGCCTGTGAGTCTCTGCTCTGGAGAGCCTGGACTCCCTGTATTGACTTGTCTGTCTCTCCAACCTTGGGAGAGGCAGTTGGTAGTGTGCCTTGTGTCCGCCCTCTCTTACGGACCCAAGAAGAGTTGCTGCTTTTTCACTCTCTTCAGCTTTTTAACTTGTTGTTAGGATGGAGTGGAAACTTCCAAGCATCTTATGTGCAGAACCAGAAACTGGAACTCTTCCTCTACTTTCTAAAAGGAAAGGATTCTGGATTTCTATGTCACCTTTCATGCTCTTTATCACACTGAGATCTGGATAACAGGTAAGTTCTCCAGACAGTCAGTGAGAGGCAGAGTGGAAATTTTATTCTCTAGCACCTAGTCTCAGAGGAGCAGGGATAGGACAATTGTGAAATAGTGAGTAGAAGGGATTATCTGAATGAGAACAACTGTGGTAGATAATGTTTACCTATCACTCTGCGCGGGGAATTCTGGGGAAAGGGGAAGCTATCCAGAGAGTATTTCTAGGAAGCTTTCCTCATGCCATTCAGAGTAAAACCCTTGCCTCACACCCATTAAGAAAAACTGTAGGGAAAAGTTGACATTATTTCTCAAGGCTTCTGTGAAGTGACTCCACGCAAAGAGGAAGTCAAGTGGGGACAACAGTGATACTTATTAGAGTTATTCCTCTTTTGAATTTAGGGCCAACAGAAAGATATTCCAGTATGGAGTCCTTATCATCATGACATTTGCAGATTAGCAAGCTTGGAAATATAAAAATTCAACTGTACAAATTACATTGTTTGAGGCAAGAAATTAATTAAAGCTCTTGAAACAATATTTTGTTGAACTCAGTGAGTTGGGTTAATTTTAAAATTAAGCCATTAAAAGAAAATAAGATAAGAACTGACACTAGTAGAGAAGGGCTTTCTAAGCATATAGCAAAAACGAGAAAGGAAAACGATATATTGATACTTGAGAAAAAAGGTAAAATTCTCTCTATATCAAAAACACTATAAATAATATACTAGGGATGCAATATTTATAAAACATATGGTGGACAAAGGGTTACTATCCTTAATTTATAAAAAAAGAATAGTTCTTTTACCTCAACAGGAAAAAGAGGAGTTCTTAAGTGAAAAAATATGCAAAGGACACAAAGATGCAAATTACAAAAGAAAAATAAACAAATGAGTTTATGTTCAGTTTCACCAGCATCACACAATGAGTTCCATTTTTGACTATCAAATTGGCAAAGGTTAAAAACCAAAATGAATTCCCTGTGGTGGTAAGATTATGGGAAAGCACGTGCTCTTATATGCTGCCAGTTCAATGGTACTTCTGTGTAGCAGATATAAAAGTGAGTAAGAAAGACAGACTCAGCCCCTATGGAACTCTAGGTCTGTGGGGAAAACATTACAAACAGAGACAGGCATTAAATAGTCAAAGCACTTGAAGACTTTAAGTGTAGCTGCAGAGTAGGACACACATATATTATCCCACTGCTCATCTAACCGTGTGGTTTGGGCATGGGCTAGCAAGGCTGGCATCCAATCATTTGGGGGTGCCTGTGATGTATAAGGTATACCTTGGTGTAAAGATGCAATGTTACATAGTAGAGCATCTCTCTATGACATCCCCAGAGGCGGGGAGGGGGCAAGGTCAGGGAACGGCTAGTCAACATTAAAAATGAGCAAAGAAACAAACAAGCATAAAACTATTTCCTCTTCTTAGAAGAAAAGGAAACTGTTAGTATTTATAATTTAACATAAAGGTTGACCTGACACGTTGAATGCTTTAATTCCGGCATCCCAAGCCAATTCTTATCTTTAAGAATGGCTTTCCTTCCACCCACTGTTATTAGCAATTCTCTCATCTTGTGTAAAAGGGTATTTTCCTCCCTGTGAGGGCCTCCAAGCACTTCCAGAAATGCTTGAATAGCAATTAAATGGCTTCCAGGCCTTGGGGGTCTTTATTTCTAACTTAGTTGAATAGCACATCCTGGGATGTTTATTGTAATCTGGAAAATAACTCTGTCAAAGGCAAAGGGATAGAAGATCCCTGTCCTGTGTTCCATTTTCTTCAGAAATGGTATCGTGAGGAGTTGTCAGCTCTGGTAACTGTCAAACTTGATTTCTGCCATCTGCAAAACTGAGGTGGGAAGATTTTTGCAATCATTCTTTCTGATCAGTAATGAAGCTCTGTAACAACATACAATTATTATAGCTCTTCTATTTCCTCTTCATATCTGAATACAAAGTACAAAAGTGTGCAGAAATCAAAGTAGAATCTCTAGGGTTTCTTCCTTCAAGGTACTTAGCATGGGATGGGTAAAACTGTATGTATTCAACAAGGATGGGTGTATTAGCAGATACAGTCTATCAGAAGGAAAACAAAAGTGGTAATATGTGTAAATACCTTTAAACTGCCTACATATTGACCCAGTAACCCTAATTCTGGAATTTAACCTAAGAAAACAATTAAAGAGATACTCGAAGTTCCATATGCAAACATGATCTTCTCTGTATTATTTATGATAGTAAAATTTAATAAAAAATACAACAGCCTGAAAATTATTTAATAAAAGATTACTATGAAATGCCATTTTTGTTTTCTAAGACTTTTCTGATACAGAAAAATGTTCTGAGGATATTTTAAATCAAAGTTAGTTTGTAAAACAGTACGTTTACTAAATCTAAATATCCTTAAAATGTAAATGAAAATGATCCAAATTCTATGCATTAAAATGTTAATAACAATTTTCCCTGAGTGGTAAAAATATGGATGTTTTGGCTTATATTTTGAAATTTTCTGTACTTTATAAATTTTTAACAGGATTAATTGGGGAAAATAGATAATCATTTCAAGCATTACTTTTTTGGATTTATACATGCCATTTTATTTCTCAAAATGATGAAATGTATAAATGATTAGGATTTTCCTTTTTATGACCATGAGTTATCAGGAAATAACTGTAAAACTTCAGTCTTTCAAAAAAAAATGCCTTTGGTTCTTAGAAAATTGCAACCTGACTCTAGTAGTTTCTGTTATTTTCATTTAGGGAAGATAAAAGAGTAGAATTACATCCCAGACTGTATGAAAAGATCCACATTTTAGTGTTTAAGTAAGTTACTCCCAGGTGTGGTTTTGTGATGCCCCATCCTGTTATTTCCAATGAATATTTCTGATAGTATTTCATATTTCTCAAAGAATTATCAAAATCTGTGGACCATCTTTTGCCTCACCCACTCTTTAATCTTTTGTATGTAATCTGATGAGAGTCCTCCTTGATGCCTCTTTTTAAAACGGAATGGTTATTCTGGACAATTTTTTATAACATTTAAACTATATTTTAAAATTTAAATTACTTTTAGTTGCAAAAGCAGTTCCTGATCAGTGTGGGAAAGTTAGAAAATACAGGTAAACCAAAAGAGGAAAAAAATCATAACCTGTAGTCCAGAGAAGATCACTCTAAAACCCCATGGTATGTGTTTTCTCAGGGCTTGTCACATGCATATAACACAAATAACACATTTTTTTATAAAAATAGGATTAAGTTATATATCATTTTTGTTGTTCAGTCTTTTCACCTAACAATATATGGTAAACATTTTTCCAAGTCAATAAAAATGTATCTATAACATTATTTTGAAGTGTAAAACACAGCCAATTGTATAACGTTTCTCATTCAATTAATCCTGTAATGATAAAAGTTTAAATTGTTTCTAATAGTTGCCATCATAAAGAGCATCACAGTGGACACCTCTGTAGTTAAATTAAAATGAATCATCTGGACTAAGCTACGTTAATTTTATAAATGTTGGAGTTACAGTCCTGATGCCACAAAGCTACCAAAGAATATTAACATTTCTTTCCTTTACATGTGATGTACATTTTAAATCAATGTTTCTTAAATTTGAGAAATGTGTGAATCTCTTTTAAAGGAAAATATTTCTGAAGAACCCAACTTGAATTTAAATTTTTTTATCAAGTGCTTCCTTAATATATACAAACATAAAATAGGTATAAATTCCTAAAGTGATAGTAATCTAATCAAACAAACATATAGGTAAAACTTCAGGACTGATACAATTTGAATGAATGGCTATTTAATATGTCAAATGGTGCTTCTTTTGTTGAAATTAAATACCATGGCACAGGTTATCTTCTATTAAGCATACGTGGAAAACTGTGGGTATCCTGGGATGGCTCTGTTCTCCCCACACTTTCTCAACTTAAAATACTAAAAATCGTCCATTCCTTTAGATTACCTTAATATCACTTAGTCTTCGTTTGCTTGTGACCATCATTTGAGTGCTGGCTGCCGCTCATTCCCCACCTCCCTTAGCTCAACAATAAAATAGCCCAGCTTGGCTTGAGCACCATAAAAATCCTAGACATACATACTAATATAGACACTAAATTCACAAGGGGTCAGACAATGTAGTAGACACTGAATTCAAAAGGTCAGATAATCCAGGATATGGTATTATTTAGGATAGCACTCAAACGAACATGTAAAATTTTACGTTTTTTATAGAAAATTCCTCAAATCCCAAGAATACTCCAGTGACAAAAGCAAAGAAATTGGGTTTCATTGATTCAAAGCAGGTTTCCTTCACCTTCTTGTGTGGAGGAGGAACATTTGATTTTTGCCAAGGAGAAGGGACAGATCTAGACCACCAGGGATGCTTAAGGGATTGAGGAGTACTTGTAATCCTGAATATGAGAGGCATAACATACATTTAGGCACATTTAAGGGCTTGACAGCATTCTGGAGGCAGGGTTTCCAGGTGGTTACCTGAACAGCAGGATTTGGAGACAACCAGAATGAGGATATAATCTGGATTCTGGGTCTTTTGATTTTGTACTTTGGGGTACAGCCCTCCGAGCCTAGTTCTCTTCATGTGAAACTACAAATATACTAACACCTTTCACGTTTGTTGTGACAATCAAATAAAGTTTTACGTGTAAGGAAACTGTCATGTAGTTTAAAGTCCAAACTCTTTGCTATGTATGCGCCATGAGTCACTGTCTCTCTGATACCATCTAATCCCATTGTTTTTATAATTTATGCTGGAACTTATTCAACTCTTTGAACATTCCAAGCTCCTTTCTGCCTCAAGAACTTTACATGGGCTGCTCCCTTCTACCAGAATTAACAGAACGTACTCATTGTCTCTCCAGCCTCTGCTCAGACATCACACTTGCCTCAAATAGTCCCCTTCTCTCACCAAATGAGTCCTTCCTGTCTTAACTTTGCTTTATTTTATTTTTGCCATAGAAGTTATTACTCCCTGAAATTATATTATGTGTTTATTTGCTTATTTGTCTGTCTCTGTTGGCTGCATGTTAAGTGTCCTGACAGTAGAAACTTCATTTTGTTCCTACCATATTTCCAGCCACAACTGTTTTCTGTAAGAGAACACTCAACATTTATTACTACCCATGAATAAAGCTTGGCATCTTTTGGAAGATTGGGATCTATTGTTTTGGTATCTAGATCCAGAAAATATAAATCTTCCATATGGACAATTACAAGATAAATTAATGTCAACTACTAAACTTCTCTCACACGCTTACCTCTGTGATAAGAGTCTTGAAGAATGGACAAAACATATGTCAAGTAGCCAAGCACAGGACACTTGAGATATTATAAGACCAATATAACTTACTACCATATACAAGACCCAAGAATTCTTCATGTAAATTATACTAATAAAAGGAATATAAATAACAAGTGGAAAGAAGAAAATTATAAAACAATAAAACACAACCATAACAACAGTTTGATATCTTACCTCTGTTTTTGTAGGTACTTATGTCTGTAAGGATAAGACAGTTTTAGAAAGTGATGCCAAAATTTCAGTGGCTTAACTCAATAACAGTTTAATGATGGACTCTGTTTCATACAGTCATTCAAGGACAAAGTTTCCTTACATCTTGAGGCTCTTTCCTCTTCTATAACCTTGGATTCCTCTCTATTCAGCCAATGAGTGAGGACAAAAAAAAAAAAAAAGCAAAGACTGCATGTTTTACATGGACCAGACTTAGAACTGTTGTATATTATTTCTGCTCTAATGCTATTGCTGGAACCCAGTCATATGGCCAAAGCAAATGCTAGGTAGCCTGGAACTAGTCTAGCTGTGTGACTGTAAAGAGAATGGCATAGATCTAATGAGCAATACAATCTCTGCCACAGCATTAAAAAAAAATAGTTGTCATGCTATCTGATAATATTAATATTAACTGAAGCTTTAACTCTGAGATACATTCTGCCTAAGAGAGGTTCCTGTCAGAGTAGGGATGAATGTGTCTAATCACCAGTTTATTTTCATAAGGTAAAGAAACATGCAATGAAATTGCTTCAGTTTAATCTTCACCCAGGTCCAACAATGAAAGGCATTACCATGCTGTAAATTTCTTTACAGATTCATTTTTGTGGTCAGCTCAGTTATCTGTGATGCTGAGGTACAAACTGTTATCATAACTCCTGCAGTGACAGTTTATCATGGCTTGTGACAGTCTTGTAGGTAGATCTATCAGTCCTTTTATAGTATTACTCCTCCTAACTTGAGCATTCGTTTTTCACTCATAGCATAGTTAAGATGGACTGTATCTCTAGGAAATATTTCAAAATGTTCATGAGCAATTTATTTTCTGAACCCTTGTATATCTGACGATATTTTTCTATTGCTTTCACATATGAAGACTAATTGGCTGTAAATAAAATGCTTATATCACCAAATTTCCTCCTCAAAAATTGTCAATATGGCAGAGAAGTGAAAAGCCAGACTGATTTTGTTTCTTCATGCTGTCTTATATTTTTACCCAAATAACAGTCACATTTTTTTTTAAGAATGTGAAGTTTTGCCAAGAATGCATTGAGGCTTTTGAATTTCATAAATAAATATTTTTCAGCTCCACAAAGTTTTCTTTAATTATGCTATTTCTTCTGTTCCAATTATTTTGATTTCTTGTTCTGGAAAACCCATAATCCTCACGTTAGATGCGTGTTCTCTGTCTTTCATGTCTTCTATATTCTCTTTTCATTACTTTCATCTCTTTTTTCCTTTTCTTTTGTATTCTTGGAAAGCTTCTCAGGCTGACTGCATCCCTGTTTTTAGGGAACTATGGAAAACAATGACATGAAGGAAGCACTGAAAGCATAAAGTGTGATGTGAATTATGATAGAACTCTACATAGTATGTGTAGAACCAGAAATGCAAGAGTATTTAATTCTTCCAGAAGTGTAAGTCTGGGAAGACTTCAGAGAGGAGGCACATGTGGCAGAGATCTGGAAAGATGAGTAAATTTTCATCAGGTGAGCAAAGCAGCAAGGGTCATCTTAGGCAGAAGAAAGAACATATTTAAAGGCATCTTGTGTCACTGCATAAGGTAATGTTTTCAGGGGCCACAGACAGGTTCATTGGGATAAACACATACACTCTGTGGAGAGGGCAGTGGAGAAGGAGGGCAATGGGGAAGGAAACTGTGACGTGGAGTGAGGTCAGACTGTGGGTTGGGAGTGTGATGAGGTTGGAGCAAGGCAGTGGGTGAGAGCAATCAATGGGAGAAGGAAGACTCTAGCATTCTAATGTAGAAGATTGGCTAGATCTTTTCTTTATTAATTAAGAGAAATAAAGATAGAGGATCATATTTTCTGGAAGATAGCTGGCTCAGTTTTAAAATATTAGGTCTGTAAGACATGGGGGTCACAATGTAAGAAAGCGCCTGAGCATTGAACTAAGAAGAGAGCTGAGGGCAGGGGATAGGAATCTGAAGGGGTATGCGGTAGTTACATCTCTGTTTGAGATTACCCAGAGTCAGCACTTAAAGTGAGAGAGGAATGAGTGTTGGACCACTCAGGGATACCTCTACTTAAGTCACAGAAGTCAAATAAACAGAATTTCATGAAGGAGAAAGCGGTCGATGGTGCAAGTGCCTCAGAGTGATCGAGTAAGAGGAAGAATACAAAATGTCATTTTCCCAACTTGATAGTCAGAGGCAACTGAGATCAGGATGACAGCAGCTAGAGCATCGACAATTTCTGATTTCTGCGGAAGGCAGAACGCTCTGGACAGAGCAGTGAAGGGGCGACGAGGAAGGGGAGGCGGTGAAGCTCTTCCTTAGCCATAACAAAGCCCATGACATCTTTCCTGATGTATCATGTCACACTCCAAACCTTTACCATTTTGCTTCCAGCAGAGTGTTTGCATAACACTTTCACTTTTTGTTGATGAACCATGGTGCTGCCCACAAGAGAATGAAGCTGCCAGTTTCCCCGGATTCATCTATACATACAAACTCCTGCCTGGAGACCATGTTGTACGCAGAACTATAATTAGAGTAGAGAAGCACAGTGGTGTTTTTCAAATGGAATGCCTAAAGTTTTAGAAAAACACCAGCGGAGACTATTTGCAAACTACTTTTTACGAGAATAGACTAACACCGTAGCACGTCTCACAGTCCCCCAGGATCGCGGTCCCCACAGACCATTCTGTAGCTCTCATTCTGTCCCATATTTTCACTTTTCACTCCCATCTGTTTGTCCTTCTTCAGTCCTCTGTCCTGACTCCAGTAGGTTTGTTCCAGCAGTCAACAAAGAGCTCAGAGTTCCTTAAGAGCTGCTGGTCCACCAGAGATGCAGAGGTACCAATTTGAATCAAGCTACAAAATTGTTTTTCCCAACCTCTTCTCCCCATTAGCTCTCCATCCTTCAATAGAGCCCATAGAGATTTCTCACGCTTTGTTGTTTTCAAGAACTTACCCTATTAATTTTAGTTGTCAAGGTACCACAGTCTCAAGTATAAAAATGGCCTCCTCTTTCCCTTGTGCTGCTTTCTCCCCTCCCCCCGAGGAATTACAACCCACAGCTCAGGTAAATTGCTCTGTATGAAAGACATATGTCTCCACTGATGTTATCTTTTTATATTTTATATCTTTTGAGTCTTAGTACAATGTAACATTGCTCATTGAGAAAGTTGGAAAATACCATAAGAGCATAATGAGGAAAAAAATTCTACAGCAATTCTACAAAGCAGAAAAATATAAATTAGTGTAGAGTTTTCAAATTTGGCTTTCATTCTTCAAATATTACACATAGAGAAAATTACACATATACACAGGTGAATTCTACCAAACATTTAGAGAAAAGTTAACATCTATCCTTCTCACACTATTCCAAAAAATTTCAGAGGAAGGAACACTTCCAAACTCATTCCATGAGGCCAGCATCATGCTGATACCAACACCAGAAAAAGATATCACGAAAAGAAGAAAATTATAGGCCAATATCACTCATGAACATAGATGCAAAAATCCTTAACGGAATACTAGCAAACTGAATCCAACTATACATTAAAAGGATCATACACCATGATCAAGTGGGATTTATCTCAGGGATGCAAGGATTTTTCAACATCCACAAATCAATCAATGTGATACACCACATTAACAAATCGAAGAATAAAAACTGTATGATCATCTCAATAGATGCTGAGAAAGCTTTTGATAAAATTCAACATCCACTTTTAGTTAGCTTTTTAAAATTAAAAAGAATATGCATGGATAAAGTACCAACTACATAAAAAGTTACACATTGAAAGTCATCCTTTTTCTCCTGTTCCAAATCCCTGGTCCTTTTTCCCAGAGGCATCCACTTTTGCAATTCATTCTTTACCCTTCCAAAATATATTCATTTTTAAGTAAGCTTAGTATCATACTGTCATACAAAATTTTCCGGCCTTTTCACTTAGCTTTTTAACTTCTCTAAAATATTTTCAGAGAAAATGACTTTTATTATTGCATATTATTTATTTATTCATCCAA
The DNA here is from genome assembly GCF_059928025.1 of Delphinapterus leucas. Lineage (NCBI taxonomy): Eukaryota > Metazoa > Chordata > Mammalia > Artiodactyla > Monodontidae > Delphinapterus > Delphinapterus leucas. The sequence continues at coordinate 23,273,534 of NC_143129.1, forward strand.
CAAATATTTATTATCTATTATGAACAGGCACTTTCTTTGCACTTGTGATACAGGAGTGAACAAGACAGAAGAAAATTCCACCTCTAACAGAAATCTCTAATTGTACATTTTAGGTTGTTTCCAACTTTCCACAATGTAACTGTGAATCTTTGTGTGTTTATCATTATTTCCTTCTATATTTCTAGAAATGCTTTTATTGCATAAAGAGTATAAGCATATTTAAGGTTTTTGACAATAATGCCAAAATACCTCCCTAAAGCTTATAAAATTTATATCACACACCATAAATGTACAATCACAACTATTTCAATACTGCCTGACAAACAGGATCTCTCTTTCCATTAAGACAAAATTCACCTTAAACCAAGCTAGGAAAATAAAAGTACACAGGTTATTTCAGATATGTAACCAAAGCCACAAACAAACAAACAAAAACCTCTTAGTTTTCGGCCTAGGTACATTACTATTCAACGTGAGAAATTTAAACCTACTCTTAATCACAAACAATCTTAAGCATTATTTCTAAAGAGTATCCCTATAAACTTCAGATAATCCTGCTATACAAAGACCTCATTTAAAAATAATACAAATAAAGTAATAATAATAAGAAGGGAACAAAATATCTTGGCCAAGATTAAGTCATTCTCATATTTTGGGAAAACTGGAAACCTGGCTGTGTCCTACCAGCAGTGATTCATTAATACTAATTGGTGCTTTTTTCCAGGCAAGGGAGAAAACTGTTTCAGATCCTAATCATTCCTCATTACAGTAACAGCAGGCTGTATTTAATCTGCTGCTCAACTTTTCAGTTACAGAATCAGTTGACGTATAATTAAAAGACATTTAGGTCTTAGAGGGAAAGAAAAACAGTTCTTAATGACAAACAGATAGCAGCGATTTAAAACCATCCCTGCCTTGCCTGGGTCTGCCCACCTCTGCAATCCTGCTGTCCACTTGACTCAATTCTGTTCTTGGAAATGGAAAAACTACTCCTTCTCCACTCTAAAATTAAAGTCTAAGAATGAGCATGTGGCATTCAGAATGACGCAGATATCCAAATATGTTATACTGGAATTATACTTTTTATATTTAATATGATTTTTTCTTAAATATAAAAATAATACATATTCATATTAGAATTTTTGAAAAATGTAAAAGATGTAGAAAGAAATTAAAAATCTTGCCCCAGGATATAACCACTATTAGCAGTCCTGTGCGTTTCCTTTCACTCTTTTCTCTATTTACATTTATTTTTAGTAAACATACACATAGAGTTTTGTTAATGGTTAGACAATCGAGCAGAGACAGGGCTAAGAGTTGTTAAGCATGCAGGCTCTACTGGAAGATTGTAGGATAGAACCCTGATTCTGTCTCTTTCTATATGTGCACCTTGGGGCAAGTTAATTAACTTCCCTGAACCTCAGTTTCCTCATCTGCAAAATGGTGATAAACATAGCACAGGCCTCATGTGGTAATTTTGGAGATTAAATGAGATAAATAAGTATCTGGCATGCAATAAGTATTCAGTAAATGTCAGCTATAGTAAACCTTTTTAACCTGATATTTTTTCATTTAAACTTGTATCATTATCATTGTCTCTGTAGCTAAAAAGTGTCAAAAACCTCACTTTATTTTTTAAAATTTTTATTGGAGTATAGTTGATTTACAATGCTATGTTAGTTTCAAGTGTGCAGCAAAGTGAATCAGTAATACATATACATATATCCACTCTTTTTTAGATTCTTTTCCCATAGAGGCCATTACAGAATATTGAGTAGAGTTCCCTGTGCTATACAGTGGGTCCTTATTAGTTATCTATTTTATATATAGTAGTGTGTATATGTCGATCCTAATCTCCCTATTTATCCCTCCCCCCACTTACCCCCTGGTAACCATAAGTTTGTTTTCTACATCTGTGACCCTATTTCTGTTTTGTAAATGAGTTCATCTGTACCATTTTTTTTAGATTCTACATATAAGCAATATCATATGATATCTGTCTTTGTCTGACTTCACTCAGTATGACAATCTCTAAGTTTATCCATGTCACTGCAAATGGCATTATTTTGTTCTTTTACGGCTGAGTAATATTCCATTGTATATATGTACCACATCTTCTTTATCCATTCTTCTGTTGATGTACACTTAGGTTGTTTCCATGTCCTGGCTATTGTAAATAGTGCTGCAATGAACATTGGAGTGCATGTATCAAAAACCTCACTTTAAATACCTCTATGATATTTTATTAGATGGGTGTACTATATTGAAGAATTTCTTTACTATTGGGCACTTGTACAGTTTCCAATTTTTCATTATAAATAGTATTGTTGTGAACAATGTTATCTCATATTATTTCTAAGGAGACATTTAGATTTTGAAATACTGAGGCAAAAGGACTGAACTTTTAAAGCTTCTTGACAAACAGTCCCCAGTGGCTCTCAACAGTTGTAAGGCATCCCTCCTTACAGCAGGGCATGGCAGTCTCTGGTTATCCACACACTTACCAACATGGGTACTATCATATATATATTTTTAATTTATTCATCGGACATGTAAAAAAATGAATCTCGTGTTCATTCAATTGAAAATTCTTTTATTAAAGAAGCTGAACATTTTAAATCACATTATAGTCCTTTTCTGTCACTGTTTTATGAATCTTCCACTCACAATTTTTGCCCATTTTTTTTGGGGTATTAAGTTTTATCTTATTGATCGGTAAGTGAGATTTATTTATCAAGTTTCTAGTTCTTAATTAAACATTATAAATGTCTATTTCAGTGCTTTTTGTCTTTAAACTGTGATATTGGTCTTTTTGAGGTACTGAGTTTTATGTTTTCAAGGAGTTAAAATTTTCTGTTTTTCCCTTCATGGTTTCTCCATATTTTTCATGTTTAACAGTTAGAGGGTCTTTTTCATGAAACATTTTTAACCACTGGTCGAAAACAATCAACACAATAAATTAGTACCACATTGATTTGTATCTCATGTAACAAGTATAACAACAAAGAAATTCTCCTTTTAATACGCACAAGAAAGTACATGTACATTTTTTATTAGTAAGTGGATATCTGCCAAGGCTGATCCAGGATTTCTCTGAACAGGTTAGTGTCTTCATGGTGTATACTACTGATAGTTATGGCAGCCAATTTGAGTAAACTACGCCAATTACCAAAAATGAATTTCTTCACAGAATTTCTCTTTTGAGAATTTTTATAATAAAGAAAGTGACTTAATTTTGGTTTTCTAATAACGCTGCAGATGAGGTTGATACATATGTGACTTAGAATAGATCAGGAGTGAAAGAATGGCGTAGATTAAAAACACAAGTCCACTTGTGAGCACCCACAGACTTGTAGTAAATTTATGGAATGAGTGTTCATTGTAAAGCACTCTGAGGCTTAGCAAGAGCACAGTGGTCAAAAAGACTGACTGACTTGCGAAGTCTGTTCTGGGGGTGTGAGGTAAGACAGCCAGATGTATGCAAAATGGACACACTCATATCGGTTCCTCTGAGGGTCTGTTCTATTTCTATGGCTTTATAAAGAAAATTGTCCTGTTTTCTTTATAATGAACTCATGCTTTAAAAAATCCTAGCCAAAAAAACAAACAAAAGTTTCTCACTGAAGTACAATCCTCTTCTACCAGCACTGGAGTACTCAAAATGTGCTTTTTAGAGAGGAACACACTTCCCCTAAGCCTCCTTCTGCATTCTTTTCAGGTCTTGTTAAAATAGGGACTTTAGAGTATTAACTTCTGTCAAACCGGCAAATGGAGTTTCTCAATTGACTTTAGTAGTTATGAGATTATAGATCATAGTCAAAATGATGCTATGTTAGTCTAGGGCACATGTACTTGAAAAGCAGCTATGGATGCATCCTTCGGTGAAAAGGAAGCAGAAAGAAATAGATTGGGGGACTTCCCTGGTGGCACAGTGATTAAGAATCTACCTGCCCATGCAGGGGACATGGGTTCAATTCCCTGGTCCGGGAAGATCCCACATGCTGCAGAGCAACTAAGCCCAAGCGCTACAACTACCAAGCCTCCACTCTAGAGCCCCCGCAAGCCACAACTACTGAGCCCGCGTGCCACAGCTACTGAAGCCCGACCGCCTACAGCCTGTGCTCTGCAACAAGAGAAGCCACCGCAATGAGAAGACCACACACCGCAGCGAAGAGCAGCCCCTGCTCGACACAACTAGAGAAAAGTCCATGCACAGCAATGAAGACCCAATGCAATCCAACATAAATAAATAAATAATTTTTTAAAAAAAGAAAAGAAATAGATTGGTGTTGGAAGGAGCCTTGAGATCATCAAGTCCAGGTACCTGGATGCTGAGGCTAACTTTACAATACTTCCACCAGGTAATGAGCTCACTGAGGCTTAAACACCATTGGTCGCTGGGAGCTCTTGTGCTGTCAGAGAACTTGCATTTACTGAGTGCCTGTCAATTTTCAGGTATTACATTAGACTCTTTACACAGCAACCTCGCAAAGGTGATGTTTTTTCCTACTTACACATGTGAAAATCAGTGCAGAGTGGCTAAACAGATGAGTAATCAGATATACAACTTTTTTTCTATGATGTCATAACTCCTAGCCTTACCCAAAACCCAAACCTCAAAAGTTATGAAAGAAAGAATAGACCTTTATTTGTTTAAGTACCTTATTTGATAAGTCAAAATCAATTTCACTGTTTTGAAGAAACTAAATGGTAGATGGACAGTGTTTCATAAAATGTATCAAATTCCCCACCATCCTCCCAAGCTCAGGGTCAGTCTCTATTTTCCTCCCCAATATACTAAATAATTCGATCTGTACTATTCTTGCCAAACTGAAGGCTTAATTGGCTTACTTTAATGACTAAACTACATTAACTGAGTTACTCTACTGATTGCATTGATAAAAGCTGCTAAAAGATTTGAAAAGCATTTTGAAGTTTTAAGTAAATGAAATATTTATAACTCCTGTTCTTTTAATTAGCATGGAAAACTCTATAAAGACACAGAAAAATTCAGTTTCTTCTTTTTTTAAAATTTTATTTATTTATTTATTTTGGCTGCATTGTGTCTTCGTTGCTGCGCATGGGCTTTCTCTAGTTGCAGAGAGCGGGGGCTACTCTTTTTTTATTTTATTTTATTATTTATTTATTTATTTTTTGGCTGTGTTGGGTCTTCGTTTCTGTGCGAGGGCTTTCTCTAGTTGAGGCAAGCAGGGGCCACTCTTCATCGCGGTGCGCGGGCCTCTCACTATCGCCACCTCTCTTGTTGCAGAGCACAGGCTCCAGATGCACAGGCTTAGTAGTTGTGGCTCATGGGCCTAGTTGCTCCCCGGCCTGTGGGATCTTCCCAGACCAGGGCTCGAACCTGTGTCCCCTGCATTGGCAGGCAGATTCTCAACCACTGCGCCACCAGGGAAGCCCGGGGGCTACTCTTCGTTGCGGTGCGCGAGTTTCTCACTGCGGTGGCTTCCCCTGCTGTGGGGCACGGGCTCTAGGCACAAGGGCTTCAGCAGTGGCGTGTGGGCTTCAGTAGTTGTGGCGCACGGGCTTAGCTGCTCCGCGGCATGTGGGATCTTCCCGGACCAGGGCTTGAACCCGTGTCCCCTGCATTGGCAGGCAGATTCTTTACCACTGCGCTTCCAGGAGAGCCCTCTTACTGTTTCTTTACAAACTAGAACTTACATCTTTTTCATCCCAGGTTAGCTGATAAACTCATTCCATGGTTTGTACCTCTAATTCTTGTTTTCTGAAATACTACAGTTTGGCTCACAGCTAGATACAAGCACAAGCAAACTGGGCAGTAAGGCTTGAAATTACTAGTTCACACAAGAAACTGCTTATTTGTAGTTAACAGATGAAGATTTCCTACAAGTGATTTAGGGCAGGATTTGCCAAGTTCAGAACCCAATCAAAACTTCGCTGGTTTCAAGTTTTGAACCAAACATTAGTCCTTGGGCTTATATATAGGTGTTTTTCTCTTCTACTATTGGCAAAATAGGACTTTCTGTTTCTAAGAAAATCAGTAATAAAAATTTTGGACATTTAAATTGTTTTACTAAACAATTTTGATGAGTTAAGTATAAATGAAAAAGAAACATAAGGCTTACATTTCCCTTAAACACACAAGGGATTGTAAATAACGGGAGAATATTCATGGAAACAAGTTTGGGAATATGCTCAAACTTTGAAAAACAGTTAGGGACATCTGATGAGCCCCAGTGCAGCTGGGTCTTTGCTCATCCATGATGCTATTTTAAAGGTAATGAATTATAAATAAAAACATATATTAATAATTCACATACAGGATGATAGCAATGGAAGAGAAAAATCCCTCTGCATTAGTCATCCAGATGGAAAAATTCTCCACGACAGATTTGAAAAAACAAAACATGAGAAAACTGCAAAGTTTCATCTCTCACATAACACAGTTGCTTTTCCTACAAAACACAACAGAATTACAAAATCCAGATGATTAAAATGTTGAGGATTAACGGAGTATCAGGTATGACTGTCAAATTGAATTGGTTCCTGTTCTCAAGTGGTTCCATCTGAGCACTAAAACTTTTCCCATTAGAAAATGTGAGATTACACACACACACACACACACACACACACACACACACATTTGTATCTAGATTTTACAACCTTTAGGGAAAATGCAATTAAGAGCTCTCAAAATGTACCTGTGCCATTAAAAAAGCAATGAAGAAAACTGATGTTTGGACCTTATTCCAGATGGTCTCCTACTTTAGTCAGCGCAAGATTCATGCTTTCATGTAACTATAGACTTGATACGTTACAATGAAAGCTTTGATCAAAAGATCACATTGGCGTTTCTTAAATCAAGACTTCAGGTCTGTGGGCTGCAGGGCTTTGGAATAACCTGCACTTTGGGGAGGTCCTGGAGGGAATTTACTGAATTAGCACTACCAAATAACACGTGCAAAGGCAAGTTCAAGTTTCCTTCCCGAAATAAAGCACAGCCTTACTAACTGGCACGAATACAGCTTATTCACTCTTGTGTTCACTAATTTAATATATAATGATTGTAAACCTACTACTGGCGCTAGGCAGAATACTAGCTAGGCACTAAAGAAATATACAGTATTCTCCCAGTAGTATAATAATTTTAAAAATGTATTTGGTCTTTGCCCCACATTCTTGGCACCAGGGCTCCTAAAACCCATAGAATTTCCTGAGAGATAAGGGTGTCTTTTGTTATTCATAATGAGCCCCACTTTACCATACCTGGGTTTACACAGACCAGGTGATGCACGGGGTGGGCTCTTAGTTTCTAGGGAGGGGCTGGCTGTCTAGAAATGATACCCAAGCACCTGATTAGAAGGCCAGACCTTTCAACCTCCCTCCCTGACTTCTGGCGAAAGGAAAGGGGCAAGAGATGGTGCTTAATCATGTGGCCAGTGATTTAATCAAGCAAGCTTTAGTAAGGAATGTTCAGATAAACACTCTGAAAACAAAGAGGCTCTCAGAGATTTTGGGGTGTGGGCACATCAGTGTGCTGGGAGGGTGGCATGCCTGGAGAGGGCAGGGAAGCTCTGCACCCAGCTCCAGCTTCCATTTGGCTGCATTCTTTATAATAAAACTATAACTGTAAGTATAGGGCTTTCAGTGAATTCTGTGAGTGGTTCTAGAAAAATACCAAACCTGAAGAGGGGTCATGGGATCCCCTGAACTTGTAGTAAAGACAGTTGGTCAGAATTATAAGTAGACTGAGGACCTGGGACTTGTTCCTGGAATCTCAAATGGGGACAGTATTATGAGACTGAGCTCCTTAACCTGTGGGGTTTAATTCTAGGTAGTTATACATAATATACGATTATTGCTAGTATTGAACTGACTCACTGGACACCAAATTGATGTCATAAAACTGCTGTTGGAATACACCCCCAAGAGCTTCCGGCTTAGGTGAGGACAGAAATGCACTGCTAGATGAAATGAATTTTTTGTTCTGAAAATTACAACTTGCCAAAATAGTCCTCAGTTGAGGCAGAAACTTTAAATAATCTCATACAATTATGAGAGATGAACGAGAAGGAGTAAAGAAGCACAAGCCCCAGAAGGTTACACAGGGAAATTTCATCTAAGCTTTAAAGAACAGAAAATTTCAATTCTACTTAAAACTATTCCAGAGGATAGAGAAAAAGGAAAAAATACTTCTAAATTTATTTTATAAAATAAATAGAACATTGATTCCAAAAACATGTCAAAGACTGCACTGAAAAAGAAAACTACAAACCAACCTCACGTGTGAATATCAATGCAAAAATCTTAAATAAAATATTAGCAAAGAGTAACAAGTAGCACATCAAAAATAACATATTATATTCAAGAAGTATTCACTTCAAGAAAGCAGGGATGATTTGAAATAAGGAAATCCATTAATGTAATCTGTTATATTAATAGATATAAAGATCATATCCTTAAATAGAGAAAAGGCATTGACAAAATTCCATACTCACTTATGTTAAAAAACATTCAAATATTCCTATATATATCAATGCAAAATATATAGTGAGTTTAACATAAACATTCATTCATGTAAAAAAGGTCCAATTATATATTATAAAAATGGTTATGTTATTGTAATCTAGATCCACTGAGAACACCAAAATGACCTGCGTATATAACTCCTAATGTATTAGTATAATATAAATGTATTTACATTTTTTTTTTGAATTTTTAAATTTTATTTATTTTTTTATACAACAGGTTCTTATTAGTTATCCACTTTATACATATTAGTGTATATATGTCAATCCTAATCTCCAGATTCATCCCACCACCACCATCAACCCCCCGCCACTTTCCCCCCTTGGTGTCCATACCTTTGTTCTCTACATCTGTGTCTCAATTTCTGCCCTGCAAACCGGTTCATCTATACCATTTTTCTAGGTTCTACATATACGCGTTAATATACAATATTTGTTTTTCTCTTTCCTGACTTACTTCACTCTGTATGACAGTCTCTAGATCCATCCACATCTCTACAAATGACCCAATTTCATTCCTTTTTATGGCTAATATTCCATTGTATACATGTACCACATCTTTAACCATTCGTCTGTCGATGGGCATTTAGGTTGCTTCCATGACTTGGCTATTGTAAATAGTTCTGCAATGAACATTGGGGTGAATCTGTCTTTTTGAATTATGGTTTTCTCTGGATATATGCCCAGTAGTGGGATTGCTGGGTCATATGGTAATTCTATTTTTAGTTTTTTTAAGGAATCTCCATACTGTTCTCCATAGTGGCTGTATCAAATTACATTCCCACCAACAGTGCAAGAGGGTTCCCTTTCCTCCACACCCTCTCCAGCATTTGTTGTTTGTAGATTTTCTGATGATGCCCATTCTAACTGGTGTGAGGTGATACCTCATTGTAGTTTTGGTTTGCATTTCTCTAATAATTAGTGATGTTGAGCAGGTTTTCATGCATTTCTTGGCCACCTGTATGTCTTCTTTCCAGAAATGTCTATTTAGATCTTCTGCCCATGTTTTGATTGGGTTGCTTGTTTTTTTAATATTGAGGTGCATGAGCTGTTTATATATTTTGGAGATTAATCCTTTCTCCATTGATTCATTTGCAAATATTTTCTCCCATTCTGAGGGTTGTCTTTTGGTCTTGTTTATACTTTCCTTTGCTGTGCAAAAGTTTTTAAGTTTCATTAGGTCCCATTTGTTTATTTTTGTTTTTATTTCCATTACTCTAGGAGGTAGAACAAAAAAGATCTTGCTGTGATTAATGTCAAAGAGTGTTCTTCCTATGTTTTCCTCTAAGAGTTTCATAGTCTCCAGTCTTACACTTAGGTCTCTAATCCATTTTGAGCTTATTCTTGTGTATGGTGTTAGGGAGTGTTCTAATTTCATTCTTTTACATGTAGCTGTCCAGTTTTCCCAGCACCACTTATTGAAGAAACTGTCTTTTCTCCATTGTATATCCTTGCCTCTTTTGTCACAGATTAGTTGACCATAGGTGTGTGGGTTTATCTCTGGGTTTTCTACCCTGTTCCATTGATCTATATATTTGTTTTTGTGCCAGTACCATATTGTCTTGATTACTGTAGCTTTGTAGTATAGCCTGAAGTCAGGGAGTCTGATTCCTCCAGCTCTATTTTTTTCCCTCAAGACTGTTTTGGCTATTCGGGGTCTCTTGTGTCTCCATACAAATTTTAAGATTTTTTGTTCTAGTTCCGTAAAAAATGCCACTGATAATTTGATAGGGATTGCATTGTATCTGTAGATTGCTTTGGATAGTCACTTTCACAATGCTGATTCTTCCAATCCAAGAACATGGTATATCTCTCTATCTGCTGGTATCAACTTTAATTTCTTCCATCAGTGACTTATACTTTTCTGCATACGGGTCTTTTGTTTCCATAGGTAGGTTTATTCCTAGGTACTTTAGTCTTTTTGTTGCAAGAGTAAATGGGAGTGGTTCCATAATTTCTCCTTCAGATTTCTCATCATTAGCATATAGGAATGCAAGATATTTCTGTGCATTAATTTTGTATCCTGCAACTTTACCAAATTCATTGATTAGTTCTCCAAGTTTTCTGGTGGCATCTTTAGAATTCTCTACGTATAGTATCATGTCATCTGCAAACAGTGAGAGCTTTACTTCTTCCTTCCCAATTTGTATTCCTTTTATTTCTTTTTCTTCTCTGATTGCCGTGGCTAGGACTCCAAAACTATGTTGAATAATAGTGGCGAGAGTGGTCATCCTTGTCTTGTTCCTGATCTTAGACGAAACGCTTTCAGTTCTTCACCACTGAGAATGAGGTTTGCTGTGGGTTTGTCATATATGGCCTTTAGTATGTTGAGTTAGTTCCCTCTATGCCCACTTTCTGGAGAGTTTTTCTCAATGGGTGTTGAATTTTGTCAAAAGCTTTTTCTGCATCTATTGAGATGATCATGTGGTTTTTATTCTTCAATTTGTTAATATGGTGTATCACATTGATTTATTTGCATATATTGAAGAATTCTTGCATCCCTGGGATAAATCCCACTTAATCATGTTGTAGTATCCTTTTAATGTGTTGTTGGATTCTGTTGGATAGTATTTTGTTGAGGATTTTTGCATCTATATTCAAGAGTGATATTGGTTTGTAATTTTCTGTTTTTGTAGTATCTTTGTCTGGTTTTGGAATCAGGGTGATGGTGGCCTCATAGAATGAGTTTGGGAGTGTTCCTCCCTCTGCTATATTTTGGAAGAGTTTGAGAAGGATAGGTGTTAGCTCTTCTCTAAATGATTGATAGAATTCACCTGTGAAGCCATCTTGTCCTGGGCTTTTGTTCACTGGAAGATTTTTAATTACAGTTTCAATTTCAGTGCTTGTGATTAGTCTCTTCATATTTTCTATTTCTTCCTGGTTCAGTCTAGGAAGGATACACCTTTCTAAGAATTTTTCCATTTCTTCCCACTTGTCCATTTTATTGGCATAGCGTTGCTTGTAGTAGTCTCTTAGGATGCTTTGTATTTCTCCAGTGTCTGTTCTAACTTCTTCTTTTTCATTTCTAATTTTATTGATTTGAGTCCTCTCCCTGTTTTTCTTGATGAGTCTGGCTAATGGTTTATCAATATTGTTTATCTTCTCAAAGAACAAGCTTTCAGTTTTATTTATCTTTGCTATTCTTTTCTTTGTTTCTATTTCATTTATTTCTGCTCTGATCTTTATGATTTCTTTCCTCCTGCTAACTTTGGGCTTTATTTGTGCTTCTTTCTCTAGCTTCTTTAGGTGTAAGGTTAGATTGATTATTTGAGATTTTTCTTGTTTCTTGAGGTAGGCATGTATTGCTATAAACTTCCCTCTTAGAAATACTTTTGCTACAGCTCATAGGTTTTGGATCATCATGTTTTCATTGTAATTTGTCTCTAGGTATTTTTTGATTTCCTTTTTTATTTCTTCAGTGATCTCTTGATTATTTAGTAACATATTGTTTAGCCTCCATGTGTTTATGTTATTTACATTTTTTTCCCTGTAATTGATTTCTAATCTCATAGCATTGTGGTCAGGAAAGATGCTTGATATGATTTCAATCTTCTTAAATATACTGAAGCTTGATTTGTGACCCAAGATGTGATCTATCCTGGAGAATGTTCCATGTGCACTGGAGAACAAAGTGTAACCTGCTGTTTTGGGATGGAATGTCCTGTAAATATCAATTAAATCTATGTGGTCTATTGTGTCATTTAAACCTTGTGCTTCCTTATTAATTTTCTGTCTGGATGATCTGTCCACAGGTGTAAGTGAGGTGTTAAAGTCCCCCACTATTATTGTGTTACTGTTGATTTCCTCTTTTATAGCTGTTAGCACTTGCCTTGTGTATAGAGGCCCTCCTATGCTGGTTGCATATATATTTATAATTGTTACATCTTCTTGGATTGGTCCCTTGATCATTATGTAGTGTCCTTCCTTGTCTCTTGTTAACATTCTTTATTTTAAAGTCTATTTTGTCTGATACGAGAATTGCTACTCCAGCTTTCTTTTGATTTCCATTTCCATGGAATATCTTTTTCCATCCCCTCACTTTCAGTCTGTATGTGTCCCTAGGTCTGAAGTGGGTCTCTTGTAGACAGCATATAGATGGGTCTTGTTTTTGTATCCATTCAGCGAGCCTGTGTCTTTTGGTTGGAGCATTTAATCCATTCACATTTAATTATTGATATGTATGATCCTATGACCATTTTCTTTTTTTGTGGTACGCGGTCCTCTCACTGCTGTGGCCTCTCCCGCCGCGGAGCACAGGCTCCGGACATGCAGGCTCAGTGGCCATGGCTCACAGGCCCAGCCGCTCCGCGGCATGCGGGATCCTCCCGGACCGGGGCATGAACCCTCGTCCCCTGCATCGGCAGGCGGACTCTCAACCACTGCGCCACCAGGGAAGCCCCCTATGACCATTTTCTTAATTGTTATGGGTTTGTTTTTGTAGGTCCTTTTCTTCTCTTGTATTTCCCACTTAGAGAAGTTCCTTTAGCTTGTTGTAGAGCTGGTTTGGTGGTGCTGAATTCTCTTAGCTTTTGCTTGTCTGTAAAGTTTTTGATTTCTCTGTCGAATCTGAATGAGATCTTTCCAAGTAGAGTAATCTTGGTTGTAGTTTCTTCCCTTTCATTACTTTAAATATATCATGCCAGTCTCTTCTGGCTTGTAGAGTTTCTGCTGAGAAATCAGCTGTTAATCTCTTGGGAGTTCCCTTGTATGTTACTTTTCATTATTCTCTTGTTGCTTTCAATAATTTTTCTTTAATTTTTGTCAGTTTGATTACTGTGTGTCTCAGTGTGTTTCTTCTTGGGTTTATCCTGCCTGGGACTCTCTGCGCTTCCTGGACTTGGGTGGCTATTTCCTTTCCTATGTTAGGGAAGTTTTCAACTATAATCACTTCAAATATTTTCTTGGGTCATTTCTCTCTCTCTTCTCCTTCTGGGACCCCTATAATGCAAATGTTGGTGCATTTAATGTTGTCCCAGAGGTCTACTAGGCTGTCTTCATTTCTTATCATTCTTTTTTCTTTATTCTGTTCTGCAGCAGTGAATTCCACCATTCTGTCTTCCAGGTCACTTATCTGTTCTTCTGCCTCAGTTATTCTGCTGATTCCTTCTAGTGTATTTTTCATTTCAGTTATTTTGTTGTTCATCTCTGTTTGTTTGTTCTTTAATTCTTCTAGGTCTTTGTTAACCATTTCTTGCATCTTCTTGATCTTTGCCTCCATTCTTTTTCCGAGGTCCTGGATCATCTTCACTACCATTATTCTGAATTCTTTTTCTGGAAGGTTTCCTATCTCCACTTCATTTAGTTGTTTTTCTAGGGTTTTACCTTGTTCCTTCATCTGGTACATAGCCCTCTGACTTTTCATCTTGTCTATCTTTCTGTGAATGTGGTTTTTGTTCCACAGGATGCAGGACTGTAGTTCTTCTTGCTTCTGCTGTCTGTCCTCTGGTGGATGAGGCTATCTAAGAGGCTTCTGCAAGCTTCCTGATGGGAGGGACTGGTGGTGGGTAGAGCTGGGTGTTTCTCTGGTGGGCAGAGGTCAGTAAAACTTTAATCCCCTTGTCTGCTGATGGGTGCGACTGGGTTCCCTCCCTGTTGGTTGTTTGGCCTGTGGCAACCCAACACTGGAGCCTACCTGGCTCTTTGGTGGGGCTAATGGCGGACTCTGGGAGGGTTCACGCCAAGGAGTACTTCCCAGAACTTCTGCTGCCAGTGTCCTTGTCCTCACGTTGAGCCAAAGCCACCCCTCCACGTCTGCAGGGGACCCTCCAACACTAGCAGGTAGGTTTGGTTCAGTCTCCTTTGGGGTCACTCCTCCTTCTCCTGCGTTCCAATGCACACACTACTTTGTGTGTGCTTTCCAAGAGTGGAGTCTCTGTTTCCTCCAGTCCTGCCGAAGTCCTGCAATCAAATCCCACTAGCTTTCAAAGTCTGATTCTCTAGGAAATCCTCCTCCCGTTGCTGGACCCCCAAGTTGGGAAGCCTGATGTAGGGCTCAGAACCTTCACTCCAGTGGGTGGACTTCTGTGGTGTAAGTGTTCTCCAGTTTGTGAGTCACCCACTCAGCAGTTATGGGATTTGTTTTTATTGTGATTGCACCCCTCCTACCATCTGATATAGGTTTCTCCTTTGTCTTTGTATGCAGGGTATCTTTTTTGGTGAGTTCTAGTGTCTTCCTGTTGATGACTGTTCAGCAGTGAGTTGTGATTCCGGTGCTCTCGCAAGAGGGAGTGAGTGCACGTCGTTCTACTCTGCCATCTTGAACCGATCTCCCTACATTTTATTTTTAAAAGCTCAATTTACTTAAAATACTAAGATCCCTTTATAATTTTTGTTTGTATTTTTAAATGGACTTTTAAAATTTTATAATAGATTTCAATTTACAGAAGAATTGCAAAGATAGTACAGAGGATTCCCATGTACCTCATGCCCTGTTCCCCTTATTATTAATGTCTTATATTGTATACTTGTTACAATGAACCTATTTTAATACATTAACTAAAGTACATAATTTATTCAGCTTTCCTTTGTTTTTTTCCTAATGTCCTTTTTTTTCCCCCTGTTTCAGGATCCCAGCCAGGGTGCTACATTACATTTAGTTGACATATCCTTAGGCTTCTAGAGTTTCTGAGACTTCCCTTATTTTTGATGACCTTGACAGTTTTGAGAAGTACTGATCAAATATTTGGAGATTATCCCTCAGTTGGGATTTATCTGATGTTTTACTAATGTTAAGACTGAGGTTATGTGGTCTGGAGGGGGGGAAACCACAGAGGTGATGTGCCTTCTGTTTTACTTTTTTTTTTTCTTTGTTTTTCAGATTGAAAATGTCTCTATTGACCTGTCTTTAAGGTCACTGATTCTTCTTTGATTATGTGTAGTTCATATATGAGCCCATAAAGGCATTCTTTCTGTTAAAATGTTTCTGACGTCTTGCATTACCTTTTAATTCTTTGAGTTTCCACCTTTCTGCTTACATTGCTCATCTGTTCTTGAATGATGTGTACTTTTTCTGTTAGATCTTTTAACATATTAATCACAGTTATTTTAATCCATTCCTAAGTATGGTTCTGATGTATGTTTTCCCTTCAGACTTTTTTCCTTATCTTTGGGCATGATTATTATTATTTTTTTGAAAACTGGGTATATTATACCAAGAATAGGGACTGATGTTAACAGGCCTTTAGTGTGAGAATGTATGTTAATCTGCTTAGGAATTGTGCTATATTTAATTTTTACTGGAGCGTCCCAAGGCTTCAAATTACTCTGGTGTTCTTAGAGTTTTCTCTGATGACTTTGGGTTTCCCTAAAAAGTACTCATCAAAGAGAATCTGCATGATGCAGCTGTTTCAGCTGTAATCCACTGGAGTTTACTGCAGCTTTGTTGGTGGAGGGTGGTAAGATATGTGAACGGGAAAGCATTTTATAGTCTTATGACTGTCTTAATTTTTAAGTGGACTTGCATCTGCAGACAGAGACATCAGTCTTCACAAATATTTCTCCAATGGTACAGATTTGTTTTTCTCTTTCTAGGTGAGAGACAAGAAGCCTAGAAACAGTTTGAATAGGAAGAATGTCTTTCAACTAGGTAACATTCTAGAAAAATCTTGTCCTCTGAAGAGTAACCCTTTCTTATAAAGAGCTCTCTGGGAATATTTTATAATGGTTATTCTTCCCATTGTTCTATAAGAGCTATAAGAGGATCTTTCTCAGAACCTTAAAATCAGAACCTGGTATGGGTTCCTGGAGGTATAGCCCACAGCAGTGAGGAATTTGACAATTCACCAAAATTACTATTTAAGAGTTCCTACCAGTTTATGGCTCCAGTGGCTTCCAAACAAGCAGAACTCAGCTGTGACTGTTTAGATTCTCCTGTCTCTACATATTTCAGGGTGGTTATTTGCCCAGCAACCTCAGTTCTCTCATGGGTCTAAAAAATGTCCCTGATCTTCAGTTTGTGCATATTTTCTTGTAGTAAGAACGAGAGTGATGACTTCTGATCTCTTTATATATCAGAGCTAAAAACCAGAAGTCAGATCCATTTTTTATACCATACAAAAGAATAAATTCAAAATGAAACAGAGATTTATGTGTAAAAATAAAACCAAGATTTAAAAAATAATGATAGGTGAACTCCTTTATAACTTTGGAGTAGTAATAAACAGTCCTAATGATGAGTCAAAATCTAGAAGCAATAAGAATAAAGTATATATATTTAATTACAATTTTTTGTATACAGAATGGTCCTTCACAAAATAAAATGAGAAAATGAGCAAAATATTTAAAATTATATCACAGTTAGAGAGTTTATATTCCTAATATATAAAGAATTTTTGAAAATAGAAAAGAAACAAAATCTCACTCTCCTATGGAACAAATTAGCTAGCAAACAGTTCAGAGAAGAAAAAAAGATGTACAAATGGTTCTTAATAATAGGAAAAGATGACTAATTTCATTCATAACAAGAAGAATGCATAATAAAACTACCCTGTGCTACCATTTCTCACCAGATGATTGGTAACAAAATATAAAAGTATGACAACATACTCTGTGAGGCTGTGGGGAAACAGGAACTTTCATATATTGCTGGGATAAATGTTAAAAGATACATTCCCTGTGGAAGGCAATATGGCATATCTAGCAAAATTAGAAGTAAATAAATAAATATATGTTTATCTATTAATCCAGAAATCATGTTCTGTAATCTTCCTCATATACAGTAGCAAAACCATAAAAATATATATGAACAAAGATATTCATTGCAGGATGTTTTATAAAAAAAACAGACTGAAAACAATTCAAGAGGACGAGGGGAAGATGGCAGAAGAGTAAGACGCAGAGATCACCTTCCTCCCCACAGATACACCAGAAATACATCTACACGTGGAACAACTCCTACAGAACACCTACTGATCACTGGCAGAAGACCTCAGACCTATCAAAAGGCAAGAAATTCCCCACGTACCTGGGTAGGGCAAAAGAAAAAAGAATAAACAGAGACAAAAGGATAGGGACGGGACGTGCACCAGTGGGAGGGAGCTGTGAAGGAGGAAAGGTTTCCACACACTAGGAAGCCCCATCGTGGGCGGAAACTGCGGGTGGTGGAGGGGGAAAGCTTCGGAGACGTGGAGGAGAGCACAGCAACAGGGGTGCGGAGGGCAAAGTGTAGAGAGTCCCGCACAGAGGATCGTTGCAGACTGACACTCACCAGCCTAAGAGGCTTGTGGGCTCACCTGCTGGGGCAGGCGGGGCAGGAAGCTGAGGCTCAGGCTTCAGTTGGAGCACAGGGAGAGGACTGGGGCCGGCAGCATGAACACAGCCTGCAGGGGGTTAGTGCAACATGGCTAGCCGGGAGGGAGTTCGGGGAAAAGTCTGGAGCTGTTGAAGAGGCAAGAGACTTTTTCTTCCCTCTTTCTTTCCTGGTGCACAAGGAGAAGAGATTAAGAACGCTGCTTAAAGGAGCTCCAGAGATGGGCGCTAGCCGCAGCTAAAAGCGCGGACCCCAGAGACGGGCATGAGACGCTAAGGCTGCTGCTGCCGCCACCAAGAAGCCGTTGTGCGAGCACAGGTCACTATTCACACCCCCCTTCTGGGGAGCCTGTGCAGCCCGCCACTGCCAGGGTCCCGGGATCCAGGGACAACTTCCCCAGGAGAACACATGGCACGCCTCAGGCTGGTGCAACGTCACGCTGGCCTCTACCGCCGCAGGCTCGCCCTGCACTCCGTGCCCCTCCCTCCCCCCCGGCCTGAGTGAGCCAGAGCCCCCGAATCAGCGGCTCCTTTAACCCTGTCCTGTCTGAGCGAAGAACAGACGACCTCAGGCGACCTACACACAGAGGCGGGGCCAAATCGAAAGCTGAGCCCCGGGAGCGGTGAGAACAAAGAAGAGAAGGGAAATCCCTCCCAGCAGCCTCAGAAGCAGCGGATTAAAGCTCCACAATCAACGTGATGTACCTGCATCTGTGGAATACATGAATAGACAACGAGTCATCCCAAATTGAGGAGGTGGACTTTGAGAGCAAGATTTATAAAAAATTTTCCTCTTTTCCTCTTTCTGTGAGTGTGTATGTGTATGCTTCTGTGTGAGATTTTGTCTGTATAGCTTTGCTTCCACCATTTGTCCGAGGTTCTACCTGTCTGTTTTGTTCTTTTTTTTCTTTAAAAAATATTTTTTTCTTAATAATTATTTTTTATTTTAATAACTTTATCTTACTTTATTTTATCTTCTTTCTTTCTTACTTACTTATTTTCTCCCTTTTATTCTGAGCCGTGTGGATGAAAGGCTCTTGGTGCTCCAGCCAGGAGTCAGTGCTGTGCCTCTGAGGTGGGAGAGCCAACTTCAGGACACTGGTCCACAAGAGACCTCCCAGCTCCACATAATATAAAACGGCGAGAATCTCCCAGAGATTTCCATCTCAACACCAGCACCCAGCTTCACTCAACGACCAGCAAGCTACAGTGCTGGACACCCTATGCCAAAATACTAGCAAGACAGGAACACAACCCCACCCATTAACAGAGAGGCTGCCTAAAATCATAATAAGTCCACAGACACCCCAAAACACACCACCAGACATGGACCTGCCCACCAGAAAGAAAAGATCCAGCCTCATCCACCAGAACACAGGCACTAGTCCCCTCCAGCAGGAAGCCTACACAACCCACTGAACCAAATTTAGCCACTGGGGACAGACACCAAAAACAATGGGAACTACGAACCTGCAGCCTGCAAAAAGTAGACCCCAAGCACAGTAAGATAAGCAAAATGAGAAGACAGAAAAACACACAGCAGATGAAGGAGCAAGATAAAACCCCACCAAACCTAACAAATGAAGAGGAAATAGGCAGTCTACCTGAAAAAGAATTCAGAATAATGATAGTAAAGATGATCCAAAATCTTGGAAATAGAATAGATGAAACGCAAGAAACATTTAAGAAGGACCAAGAAGAACTAAAGATGAAACAAGCAACGATGAACAACACAATAAATGAAATTAAAAATACTCGAGATGGGATCAATAGCAGAATAACTGAGGCAGAAGAACGGATAAGTGACCTGGAAGATAAAATAGTGGAAATAACTACTGCAGAGCACAGTAAAGAAAAAAGAATGAAAAGAATTGAGGACAGTCTCAGAGACCTCTGGGACAACATTAAACGCACCAACATTCTAATTATAGGGGTTTCAGAAGAAGAAGAGAAAAAGAAAGAGATTGAGAAAATATTTGAAGAGAGTATAGTTGAAAACTTCCCTAATATGGGAAAGGAAATAGTTAATCAAGTCCAGGAAGCATAGAGAGTCCCATACAGGATAAATCCAAGGAGAAATACGCCAAGACACATATTAATCAAACTGTCAAAAATTAAATACAAAGAAAACATATTAAAAGCAGCAGGGGAAAAACAACAAATAACAAACAAGGGAATCCCCATAAGGTTAACAGCTGATCTTTCAGCAGGAACTCTGCAAGCCAGAAGGTACTGGCAGGACATAATTAAAGTGATGAAGGAGAAAAACCTGCAACCAAGATTACTCTACCCAGCAAGGATCTCATTCAGATTTGATGGAGAAATTAAAACCTTTACAGACAAGCAAATCTGAGAGAGTTCAGCACCACCAAACCAGCTTTACAACAAATGCTAAAGGAACTTCTTTAGGCAAGAAACACAAGAGAAGGAAAAGACCTACAATAATGAACCCAAAACAATTTAGAAAATGGGAATAGGAACGTACATATCGATAATTACATTAAATGTAAATGGACTAAATGCTCCCACCAAAAGACACAGACGGGCTGAATGGATACAAAAACAAGACCCATGTACTTGCTGTCTACAAGAGACCCACTTCAGACCTAGAGACGCATACAGACTGAAAGTAAGGGGATGGAAAAGGATATTTCATGAAAATGGAAACCCAAAGAAAGCTGGAGTAGCCATGCTCATATCAGACCAAATAGACTTTAAAATAAAGACTATTAGAAGAGACAAAGAAGGACACTACATAATGATCAAGGGATCGATCCAAGAAGAAGATGTAACAATTGTAAATATTTATGCACCTAACATAGGAGCACCTCAATACATAAGGCAAATACTAACAGCCATAAAATGGGAAATCGACAGTAACACATTCGTAGTAGGGGACTTTAACACCCCACTTTCACCAATGGATAGATCATCCAAAATGAAAATAAATAAGGAAACACAAGCTTGAAATGACACATTAAACAAGATGGACTTAATTGATATTTATAGGACATTCGATCCAAAGAAAACAGAATACACATTTTTCTCAAGTGGTCATGGAACATTCTCCAGGATAGATCATATCTTGGGTCACAAGTCAAGCCTTGGTAAATTTAAGAAAATTGAAATTGTTTCAAGTATCTTTTCTGACCACAATGCTATGAGACTAGATATCAATTACAGGAAAAGATCTGTAAAAAATACAAACACATGGAGGCTAAACAATACACTACTTAATAACAAAGTGATCACTGAAGAAATCAAAGAGGAAATTTAAAAATACCTAGAAAGAAATGACAATGGAGACACGACAACCCAAAACCTATGGCATGCAGCAAAAGCAGTTTTAAGAGGGAAGTTTATAGCAATACAATCCTACCTTAAGAAACAAGAAACATCTTATATAAAAAACCTAATGTTGTACCTAAAGCAATTAGAGAAAGATGAACCAAAAACCCAAAATTTAGCAGAAGGAAAGAAATCATAAAGATCAGAGCAGAAATAAATGAAATAGAAAAGAAGGAAATGATAGCAAAGATCAATAAAACTAAAAGCTGGTTCTTCGAAAAGATAAACAAAATTGATAAACCATTAGCCAGGCTCATCAAGAACAAAAGGGAGAAGACTCAAATCAACAGAATTAGAAATGAAAAAGGAGAAGTAACAACTGACACTGCAGAAATACAAAAGATCATGAGAGATTAGTACAAGCAATCTATGCCAATAAAATGGACAACCTGGAAGAAATAGACAAATTCTTAGAAATGCACAACCTGCCAAGACTGAATCAGGAAAAAATAGAAAATATAAACAGACCAATCACAAGCACTGAAACTGAAACTGTGATTAAAAATCTTCCAACAAACAAAAGCCCAGGACAAGATGGCTTCACAGGTGAATTCTATCAATCATTTAGAGAAGAGCTAACACCTATCCTTCTCAAACTCTTCCAAAATATAGCAGAGGGAGGAACACTCCCAAACTCATTCTATGAGGCCACCATCACCTTGATACCAAAACCAGACAAGGGTGTCACAAAGAAAGCTACAGGTCCATATCACGGGTGAACATAGATGCAAAAATTCTCAACAAAATACTAGCAAACAGAATCCAACAGTACATTAAAAGGATCATACACCATGATCAAGTGGGGTTTATTCCAGGAATGCTAGGATTCTTCAATATATGCAAATCAATCAACGTGATACACCATATTAACAAATTGAAGGAGAAAAACCATATGATCATCTCAATAGATGCAGAGAAAGCTTTCGACAAAATTCAACACCCATTTATGATAAAAACCCTGCAGAAAGTAGGCATAGAGGGAACTTTCCTCAACATAATAAAGGCCACCCCTAAAGCATAACTGTAAAAGTGTGAGGTGCTTTCCAAGTCTAACTTGGTAAGACTTGAACCCAAAACCATTTCACTGTTGTATCCAAACCACTGCCATCTCTGCTTACCCCTTTCAATATTTCAGCTGTTGTTTGTGCTCTCAGGTGCTTGGAGTATTGTACCATGCACTCACTGTTCAGTGGTCAAGGCAAAACTTTGAGGGAATTCACTTGTAGATCTTTGGGTCTCTCACCTTTATGAATTCCTCTTCACAGGGCTTTTCTTCCTCAGTTCCCAGATATTCTGGCAGCCTCTAATTCCAATTTCTGACTAGTCGGCCAGTAAGAATGACACTTTCTTGTTGACCTCTATTCCTCATACACAGCACACACTGGGAGTGTCCTCATTCAGAAACTGGTCAAATGTGGATCTCATCCAGCATGACTTTCTTCCTTCAAGCTTCTGCTTTCTTTAGTCATTCTCCCATGCCCTTAAAGAGTTATTTTTATTTTACTGCATTTTGTTTTGTCCAGAC
The DNA here is from genome assembly GCF_059928025.1 of Delphinapterus leucas. NCBI lineage: Eukaryota > Metazoa > Chordata > Mammalia > Artiodactyla > Monodontidae > Delphinapterus > Delphinapterus leucas. Next base: position 23,296,160 of record NC_143129.1, read on the forward strand.
TCTATAATTTTGTCATCAACATTAGTTTTATATAAGCTCCTGTATCATTACCAGAAGCTGGGGATCCTCTTTTGATCCTGATTTTTATAGTGCCTACCATGATGCTTGGTACATATAAGAGGTTAATAAATGAATAAATAAATGAAGAGAGGAATACATACAAATGTTCAGAGGAATACCTACATGGAATATGATACAAGCTTTCTATTTTTAGGCATTTGTTTTTCTGTTGAAGTGAGAAATTCATATTTTGTGTTAAAATATAGAATGAGTCATCTTCCCTTGGTCATAGATATTACCCTCCCAGGTAAAAAAGGATGGTGCCAACTAAATTCTTTTGGTTGCATTTGCTTTTGGTTTAGAGATACAATACATGATTTATTATTTTTCTTTGAAAATCAAAGAAAATAGCTACATACTTTAATATACATTTGAAGAGTATGACAATTTCAAGTGGAATTAATTTGGATTTGAAAGTGTAGTGTTTACGATTAATCCACAACTTGATGTAAGTGACAAAAGTCAGTTTGCTTCATTAAGACTATAATAATCATATAGAATATATTCATGTGCATTTAAAAGTAATTCTTGGCTGAAATTCATGTCACCTAAAAGAAAGGTTAATGTTCTACTATGTTTAAATTCCAGTGTGACTTTTAGCTTTTTGAACAAATTGAAAACTATACAGCCACACTCAAAAACAACATTAAATTTTTCTGATGATTTTAATTGTGACCCATATAAAACATATCAACCTTTGCTTTTCCAGAGTAAATGAAACTTGAATTACTCATATGTTTAATCCAGGACTTACTATTGCTTCTTTTATGTAGTTAGTATGACAGATTTCAGCCATGGAGTGTTGTTAATAATGGTAAACAGATTAAATGCTTACTATGTTTTACTTGAAACATAATGTATTTAACTCTTGAGGATTATACTGACTTACTACAAAAGTTATATTAAATGAACAAAATAAATGTTAGTATAATTTACAAGTTACTATATACATTTGACAGCTATTTTTGGCTTTGACCATTTTTGAGCATATGCAAACACTCATAGAACCATGCTGTATTGAGAACTTGGGGAGAGAAAGTGATGAACCCATTTATATAAACTCTGTTACAGTTTTTGTTTTAAAATGCTTCTCAAAATGTAATGGTCTGTGGTGAAAGATATAATTTCTTTCAAAAAGGATTTCATCAATTTGTAAAATTACAGGATGCCAGGAGCAACCTCAACTTCTAAATGATGTGCCATTTAATTTATGTTTCAATTAACTCTTAGTAGAAGAGTTACAATCTATAAATAATTGTCAGAAGAGGGAATGCTTCTTATTTATTTAGAGTGGAAAATTAGTTCTTTTCCTGAAACTACAAAGAATTATCTATTATATTCTTTGAAGCTACAAAGAATATCTATTAGATGTCAGTTGTTGTGATGTATATTGTCTTTCTACTTCTGTTCAGTTATTTAGTGACAATTTAGTCAACGTAAGAAAAATTGCTGGGCTTCCCTGGTGGCGCAGTGGTTGAGAGTCCACCTGCTGATGCAGGGGACACGGGTTCGTGCCCCGGTCCGGGAAGATCCCACATGCTGCAGAGCAGCTGGGCCCGTGAGCCATTGCCACTGAGCCTGCTTATCCGGAGCCTGTGCTCCGCAATGGGAGAGGCCACAACAGTGAGAGGCCCATGTACCGCAAAAAAAAAAAAAAAAAGAAAAATTGCTGTTTGTCTTTTCCTGTTTGAAAGTTTCTTCCTTTTGCTTGTTAAGAGGAAGAGAGAAAGTCACTAGGAAGATAGAAAATTGAGTGCCTAAAAACAACTGGTAAAGAAAGTATTGTGGAATCTCTTTGGGACACTAAAAGCTTTCTAATATATATAGTTGACCTGCAATCTTAGGTTTGTATAAAAGAGAATGGAATGGATATTTCTGATGTCTGAATGGAAAAAAAAAGAAAAAGTGACAATTGACAAGTTGGTGATACTAAAATAAATATGAAATAACTGGAAGGCTGCTCAAAATGCAAATAAATCCTTGTTGTTGTGTGTAGTTGCAATTCTTCTATTTTGATTACTCATTAGATTTCTATTTTTTCTCATTTGGGGGGAGGTCTTTTCATTCTGTTTTTCCTTTTGGCTCCTTTCATCCAAGGACATATCTGTCAACACATTTGTTGAACATGAGAAAGGAAAACAGACTTCAGTGACCACAGGACAACGAATATAGATCTTGTAAAAATAGTTTAGAAGAGTATCTGAACTAATGCACCACAGTCTTCAACAATCAAATAAAACAACAAAACCTAGGGAAGGGGGAGAATCTGATCACAGAGTTATCACATAATATTTAGATGTCCAGTTTCCAACAACAACCAAAAAGTCACAAAGCATACAAATAAACAGAAAGTATACTCCATTCAAAGGAACAAAATAAGTGGACAGAAACCATCCCTGAGAAAGCCCAGAGTTATCAAAGTAACTAGACAAGGATTTTAACTGTTATAAACATGTTCAAAGGGCTAATGGAAGTCATAAGGAAAGAACTAAAGGAAATCAGGAAAACGATGTTTGAGAAAAGTGTGAATAAAAAAAAAGATAGAAAGTGTAGAAAGCAACCAGACATAAATTCTGGAGCTAAGATATACAATACTTGAAATAAAAAACAAATTAAACAGAGGAATTTAATAGAAGATTTGAACAGGCAGAAAAAAGAATCAGCAAACTTGAAGTCAGGGTGATTGAAATCATCGAGCATGAATAACAGAAAAAAAATGAGTAGAAGTGAATGTAGCCTAAGAGATTTGCAGGATACCATCAAGCAGACCATCACACACCTTATGAGTCCAGAAGGAGAAGAAAGAGAAAATTGTAGAATGAATGTTTCAAGATATAATTGCTAAAAATTTCCCAAATTTGATAAAAGACATGATTCTACAAATATAAGAAATGAAGTGAACTCCAAGTTGTATAAAAGCAAAGATACCTCACTGAGCCACATTATAATTAAACTTTTAAAAGCCAAAGATAGAGAATCTTGAAAGTAGCAAGAAGAAGTGAGTCATCATTTATGAGGGATCCTCAATAAAATTAACAGCCAATTTCTCATCAGGAACCACAGTGGTGAAAAGACAGGAGGATATCATATTTAAAGTGCTGAAAGGAAAAAAAAAAAAACTTCCAACCAAGATTTTGACAAAACTGTCCTTCAAAAAATGACAGAGATTAATCTCTTGTCAGTTGCATCATTTGCAAATATTTTCTCCCATTCTGTAGTTTGTCTTTTCATTTCGTTTATAGTTTCTTTTGCTGTGCAAAAGCTTTTACGTTTAATTAGGTTCCATTTGGATTTTGTTTTGTTTTGTTTTTATTTCCATTACTCTAGGAGACTGATCCAAAAAGATATTGCTGCAATTTATGTCAGAGTGTCCTGCCTATGTTTTCCTCTAGGAATTTTATAGTATCCAGTTTTACTTTTAGGTCTTTAATTAAGTTTGAGTTTATTTTGTGTGTGGTGTTAGAGAATGTCCTAATTTCATTCTTTTACATGTAGCTGTCCAGTTTTCCTGGCACCACTTATTGAAGAGGCTGTCTTTAATCTCTAAAACATACAAACAGCTCATACAGCTCAATATCAAAAAAACAAACCAATAAAAAAATGGGCAGAAGATCTAAATAGACATTTCTCCAATTAGTACATACAGATGGTCAAAAGGCACATGAAAAGATGCTCAACATTGCTAATTATTAGAGAAATGTAAATCAAAACTACAATGAGATATCACCTCACACCTATTTCTCTATTTTCCTACTGATAGCTCCACTATGTGTATGATACACTCTTTATAGTTGTCCCTCAGTTCTTGGATACTCTATCCCATTTTTTTCACTCTTTTTTTCTCATTGCTTTTCAGTTTTGTAAGTTTCTATTGACATATCCTCAGAGATGCCATACTTGTGCCTTGTCTATTAAGGGGATCGTTGAAGGCATTCTTTACTCTGTCTGATATTTTGATCTCTGGCATTTCTTTTTATTCTTTCTTAAAATTTCCATCTTACATTACCTATCTATTCTTGCACGTTTTCTACTTTTTCCATTAGAGTCCTTAGCATGTTAATCATAGTTACTTTAAATTCCTGGTCTGGTAATTCCAACATCCCTGCCATATATGAGTCTGTTTCTGATGTTTGCTCCATCTCTTTAGGCTGTATTTTATTCTTTTCGTATGCCTTGTAATTTTTTGGTAAAAACTGGGTATCATGTCCTGGGTAAAAGGAACTGCAGTAAATAGGCCTTTAGTAATGTGTCAGTAAGTTATGGGGGGATGGAAAGTATTCTGTAGTTCTATAATTATGTCTCAGTTTTTTTCATAATTCTGCACCCTTGGATTGAGAACTTCACCAGTGCTTCTCAGTTTCCCTCCCTTAGGTAGGACAGAATGGCTAGAACAGGATGGAACTTGGTATTGCTCTTCTCCACATGTGGAAGGCTAGAGGGAACTGGAGTGGGATATTTCCCTTCCCATACATAGAAGGCAAGACTGGGCTGTATTTGTGTATTTTCCTTCCCCAAGGTTGATTAGGCTCTGGAAAAAAAAAAAAAAATCCAGTATATTAGACTCTGCTAAAATAGTTTCTCTTGAGCCCAGGCCTTCTTAAGAAGAAAAAAATGCTCTGGAATATTTCAAAATGGCTACTTTTCCCTCCCCCTGCTGTTGTTCAAGGGAATTTTTTTTCCTCTAATATTCATTGTGAGATCCTAGTTGAACTGGTGGTAAAACCCACAAAAGCGTGGGGATTCCCCTATGACTGGGACCCCCTGGGGTTTTAAATTATCTAATTTGTCTACACTGAGCCTACAGCAATTGATTACAGTTTAGGTTCTCCTAACCCAGCAGTGCTTCATCGGGCGATTCCTGCTCATGAGTGTCTGCTCCAGTTAAGTGGTGGTCCTCTGTGTTCTCCTATGTGTCTCTCCAAGTTCTGGGGCAGCAGCTTGCCCTGCGATCTCACTTCTCTAAGTGATCTAAGAAAAACTGATGATTTTTACGTTTGTTCAGTTTTTTACTTCTTGTTAGGATGGAGTAGTGACTTCCAAGCTCCCTACATGTCAGACTGGAAACCAGTAGTAGGAATCCTTCATATAATCCCAGCATTGATATTTTATGCATATTTTGTGCATATTTTCTAAATTAAGCCTCTTTCTGCACTCACTGCCTAGTTCTCATAAAAAATGTAATGCTAACATTTATTGCTACCTGAACTTCTGCTCTCTTCCAAATTATTTTATTTAGGGAATTTTAGCCCTGTCCTCACCTTACCCCTCAGGATGTGATATGCTCAAATTAGTGTCTTCACAAGTGTTCTATGACAGGTGAGTCCTAAGAAACAAGAAGTAGAGAGAAGGTACTCGGGTTAGCTGAAAAGCTGGTGCCTCGAAAAAGAAACTGCTGCCCAGTTTTCTGTTTAAGTGTAGACCTTAGGTCCTCTGTGGAAAAATTATGCAAAATGAAAAAAGAATATCATCCCAGAGCCTCACAAGAATATACATGAAGATTATTTATTAGAAAAAAGAAGAAAGGTTTTTTTTTTAATGTTTACCATTATCAATGGGATTCAATAAGAAACAATACCTTGAAAGAGGAGAAGAAATTCCATCAGAAGAAAATAAGATGCCAGCAGGAAGATTTTTGGAGAGGGAAAATTGTCCCCTTTAATGCCTGGCAACTAAAACTGTTCTTAGCAAAAGAGCATGAAAGGAGTCTTCTGCCAAGCAGACATTTCTCTCAGATCCTAGAAGTAAATTGATGCTCAGTCCAAGTGTTTGATGTTGAGGAATTTTCATTATTTTTCACAGTCTGCATAAATATTTTAATGGGAATTTGGGGGAGGCTGAGTTAGGGACTGCTAGCCAGTTGACTGTATCCATAAAATTTCTCTTTTAGTCCTGAACAGTATCTTCAGGCAAAAGCAAATGTTTTCGTCCAGTGCAGAACATGGATAAGAGTCCAGAAGTTTCAGGGTCAGTGGTATTTGGTCTCTCACTTCCTCCCTAACACCATTATTGTCAACTGAGACCAGACTGGGGCCCAGACTCTGTAGACTATCAACTTGGATAAATAAGAACGATTCAGTTATTTGTTTATTTATTAAACATATTAAGAATTAAGATGCATTTTTCTCTTTAGGTTAGTGGGAAAAACTCTGAGGGGGAGGAACTTTAGGCCAACTATATTGGGTCTTAGATATTGTATCTATGAAATTATAATAGTACAGCCCTTGCCATACCTATTGTCAAGGGTGTTGTGAACACAAACTGAGATACTAATAATTTGGGGGAAAAAAGTGAAACACAAAGTGTCTTTCTCTGGAACTTAGAATATGATGTTACAGTCAATTATAGGAAGATGCTCAGCCTATGAATTCAAAGTTCCAGATTACGCAATCTGGTAAACAATCAAACATCAGAAGTAAACAGGAAACATTTTTCTTCTCTAAATCTAAGTAACTCTAATATTAAAATTCTGATTACTGAATGAAAAAAAAATACATGCTGAATCAACTGTGTACTCTCATCAATGAGAAAAAATTAAACCAAAAGCAAATAAAAAACAAAACATTTTTCTCTAGTATTGACTACATTTTCCCATTGCTTAATAGGTGATCATTTCTAGGATATAGCTTGCTTTGCTTTGTGAATTTGATTATTACAGGACACATTGTGATAAAAGAAGTGCAGCACAAGGACTATCAGACCAAAGCAGACAGCTTGAAAACCCATCTCTTCTATAACTGCCTTTGACGAAGAACAGCTGTCAATATAGTAAAAATGATATCTGAAGCCTCTAAATGAAGTTTATTATTCTCACATCTTCATTTCACAACTTATTTGGTTAAATTGGGTAAAACTGGCTATTTTGAATTTGTTATAATTATGTCCATGCTTTGACTCCAAACGAACATTTTTAAAGGATGAGTAAATTCAACTATTGTCGTTGCTTTCAGAGAAATTAAGTAGTAATAACTCACACACATTCTCAAAAACCATTCCTTTATTAATTTTTTTCTGACCTTTTCAGAAAACAGACTCAGTTATCAGGAGTATTAGCTATCATCAAAATGGAAACCTCAGTTTCAACCATTTATTTTATTTCCATGATCACTTATTTTCTCATTATTTATTTAATAATCAAGCTAAACCTTCAGGCAAGGAGATAGCAATTATTTCTAATTTAAAATGTAAGTCTATAAGATGAGATCTTGTTGAGGTAATATAATACTTTACTGACAAAATGCAACTCAGTTTTCCAGTATAAATCAGTCCCTATCCGTCTGCAATCATCATATCTAAACTTATGACAAGTTCAACATTCAACCATATAACTTATAACTATATTCCCCATCTTTCTTTTTATTTTTTCCTGATTTTCTCCTTTAGAATTCAGTCCTGACATATAGACTGCAACCCATAGTTTTCTCTTGAATGGGATTCTTCAATCTTTCCAGTTTCTTGGTTTCATTTTTAAAGTAAGACTTTAAAATTTTTCATGTGGTATATTATACTTAGGTCTTTACTGGTTTTCCCTATGCACCAGGATTTTCTTTTATAATCTACATTTAAGTTTTTAATTTTGTTTTTATTGTTCTTATTTTGTTCCTATTTGGATGTGTATGTGTGTTTCCTTTTAGTAGGGAAAAGAAAAAGAGGGGTGCAGTTAAAGTGCATGTTTATGAAGCCTCAGTTTATAGGGATGTACAGAGAGGGGGATTATTAATAGCGACATGATATGCACACACTTTTTGTAAGGAGGACCATTGACCATAGACCTCATATTTTTATAAGTAAAGAATAAGTCTAATGTTACCTAGGTAGGAAGTGGTGGGGACAGTTTTAATGTCTCGTTAAAGTCTCGGTTGTTCTAACTGTCCATCAAAAGATAAATGGATAAAGAAGATGGGCAGCAACACTGATGGGCCTAGAGGTTACCATACTAAGTGAAGTCAGAAAGAGAAAGACAAATACCATATGATACCACTTATATGTGTAATCTAAAATATGACACAAATGAACTTATCTGTGAAACAGAAACAGATTCACAGACATAGAGAACAGACTCATGGTTGCCAAGAGGGAGGGGAGGTGGGGAGGGATGGATTGGGAGTTTGGGATCAGCAGATGCAAACTATTATATATAGAATGGATAAACAACAAGGTCCTACTGTATAGCACAGGGAACTATATTCAATATCCTGTGATAAACCATATGGAAAATAATATGAAAAACAACATATATATATGTATAATGGAATCACTCTGCTGTACACCAGAAACCAATACCACATTATAAATCAACTATACTTCAATAAAAATAAATTTTTAAAAATCTCGGTTGTCAAAATATTAATAGTTCAGAGTTGGGCTATCAACCACATTGCTGTGCTACCTCCAGTTTGGGTGAACAAGGTTGAATGACTACTGATGATTTTTTTTTTTTTTAATGAAATGAGCCTAATGGTATGCTTGCCTCTTTTTCTGAGCTCAAATGTTTCAGGGTGTAAGCCAGTTTCCTTCCTGGTTATGAGGTAAATATTTTCTTAACTCCCTCCCAGCCCTTCTCATTGGAAATAAGGATCTCTAGACAGGAGTGAGTATGAAGGCAAAAGCAATGGGGTAATGATGTAACAAAATCACAACCCCAGAGTTCAGAACGTCAAAGACCTGTACAGGGACAAAAATCATGTATCAGCAATGAGGCTATTAGGAATCTAACTTTTCCTGGATCTGTAAAATTATTGCAATGACACCTATCTCAATGAAAAGGAAAATAAAATATTAAGTACGGAGGGGAAAAGCTGAAGAAATAAAATAAACAGGTCTTCTGATGTGGTTTCTTTGTATTGTATCAAAACCACCAGGGAAATGACTACTGTGGCTCTAATAGAACCTGAAAGCTTGCCAGATGAGGGTGCAATAAAAGTGAGACAAATGAACATTTTCTGCAAGACTGATCTATGGCAATTGGAGGAGGAAATATAAGCAACATTTTGAAAAGTTCATGAACATAATATGAACATATAAAGAAACTAATGATCCTCTTACATTGTTGAATATTTTAAAAAATATTCATTCATCATTTATTTGAAAACAACACTAGATGCTTTACAAAAAGAATTGAATGAAGCTTTGATTCTCTGCCTGAATCAGAAATGACACAGATAAAATATGAGAGGGTATGAAGACATGCAATTATCTTGGGAAAATATAAACAAAATGATATTGAACATTAAAAAGCCCAGTTCTTCTATTGCAACATCTCTTGGTGCAAAATCTGTCCATTTGCTCCTCGTCAGAGTAGAAAGGAGCTGAAACCTCCATGTACTCAAAAAAATCCCTCTCTTGGTTTAAAACTGTTTCATTTCCAAGCCACAAGTAATTCTTCTAGTGTTTGTGCCTAAATTAGAATAATACTTATTATTTTTTCTATGATCTTATCATGCTAAAAAGATATACAGCATATCCTCTTGGTGAAAAGATACTATACCTAAACAAAACCAGAATTCATTAATACCCTTGCAATTTAATTTCATTTCCTCCCCCTACACCAGACGTTATAGTTATAAAATTAAAAAGTTCTCTCACTGAGTAAGTTTTCTTCCTAGTCACTGTTTACTTTGCACATAACCCGGAAAAGATTGCTGGCCGCAATTCTTGCAGTGTTACTAAAATATTTCTTTAACGTCCCAAGCTAATATAGTGTATAATGAACAGATGACTAAGACAGAAGCTTAATTTTATATTGTGCTTTATCACATGGTATACAGGGATTCAAAATTTGGCAGGTTTTGGTAAATAATAGAATGATGTAAGAGTTTTGGTTCTCTTTACCTCCCTATTCACAATTTCCCCATTGTTCCACATTTAATTAAATTTCCTAATTCAAGTTCATGTTTGTTCCAAACCATAGAATTCCAGTTATAATTCACACATTTTGGTAAGAAAACAGAACACATGATCTACAAACACATTTTCCATCAATTATGTTTGTCAACAGCTATTGAATTAAGTATTAACTTACCTGAATTTGAAAATCTAACTCATTCCTACTCAAGCTCTTAGAAACTGAAGTTCTAAGTAATTATTCTTTTTTTTCCTCTCAGTCTAAACCTTTAAGAGGTTCCAAAATATTTCTGAAGTAAAAGAATAACTTAGAAAATTCATTTGGGAATTAGTCACTGGAGGCTTTTAATCATATCAAGGTGCTGCACTTCAGTGAATAAGTCTTGAATAAGTATCTAAAATTTTGCTTCTGAGCTCAGAGTAAATCCTACAATAATTTTCCATCAACAGCTTTCAAATTTTATAGTCTTTGCAGTGAGAAAATTAAGGCGTTTCTAAAGACCTAAAGCAAACACTGAGAACTGCAACATAAATAAGTCCAAGGATTACCCTTGGTTGCAAGGAATCATTTCTTATGATAATTCTAAATAAATTTTCAATAATCATGCTTGATTTGTAACCTATAAATGTAGATAACCACACATTATCTGTAGGCTTTACTGATTTAGAGTTTAGTTCACCCCTTACTTTCATGAGAGGAAAAAAGAGAATGTTTTAACAATCTAGACTCATACATTTTGTGTGCGTAAAGTGGATTCTGTTTAAGCACTGGTGTACTTCATTCACAAAAAGATTCATTTTATACATTCACTCAACAAATGCCAGGCAGTGGCTGAACCACACAACTTTCATAGAAATGCTCTATACAGAACTTACCTTCTGATGGAGGGTATGGTGGTCATACAACCACCCAATAAACCAATAAATAAATAAGTAATACATCTTAAAGAATGCTCTGAGGAAACCTAACAAGATTCTGAGGTAAAATAATAATAATAATAAGAAGAAGAAACAGGAGGAAGGTCCACTTATATTGTGTGATCAGGGACTGCCTCTCTGGTGAGGTGACTTAAGCTATGACCTGGGAAGATGAAATGTCAGCCGTGTGAAGAGCTTAGATGGAAGTGTTTTAGGTGGAGGAAACTGTTTCTTCATTTGAGGTGGGTAAGAGCTTGGCATTTTCAAGGATTCAAGAAACATTACAAACATGTAGAGGAACAGGATGAGCTAGGGGTTAAGTGTTAAAATAAGTGTTAATAGCTAGTCAAAGAATGTCTTGTACAGATGATATATTGAATTCATGTTTTGACTCACTTCCTTCACCACAAATACAATTAGTTAATGAAACAGAAAAAAATAGGAGAAAAAAGAAGCACATAGGGCAGTTCAAAGGGAACATAAACATCTTCATAAAACTAGAAATGTTGGTGAGGTTGGAAGGCCACCTCATAAGACCATAAATGATGGTCTTCTGGTCTGGAATTGGAGGCGACGACTGAGAATTTGGCCATGTCAGGTAAAGGAAACTCACTCAAAAGTCTATGTGCAAGGCAGGATCCCAAAATAAGGGTCACAGTTTGTATCAAGAAACTGTTATGTTCCCCATATCATAAAAAGAGGACCAGAACAAAAGGCGTTGACCATTGCCTCAGGTTACAGCTTTTAATAAGTTGCATATCTAAGACTGCAGAGAACACACAAAGCATCCCACCCAGGAACTGAACAGTGCCCTATTGTCTTGGAAACTGAATTTTTAACATATTCAGTATCACCAGGGAGGAGTTGTGAGCTGTCTTTATATTACCGAGTTTGAACTGGAGCACAGGGAGCTGAGAGAAGGTAGTTACAAAGTTGCTAGACAGAATACTCAGTGAAAGAAAATATAAGACATCTCACATAGGAAATAAATACGCAAGCTAAAAATCCAAAACACTCAAAGAAATGAAAAAAAATTAAAGTGAAATGGACACCCAAAATCAAAAATTAAATAATATTTTACCTCAGATGAAGCTGATTTGTAGAAGTCTAATAAATAATTAGAAATAAATTGATTAATATGTTCAAAGACATGAATGAAAGCATAATTTCTATACAAAAGGAACAAACATTTAATATGAAGCAAAAGTAGAACAGAAGCAAAAACTAGAAAAAATTGGGACTTCCCTGGTGGCACAGTGGTTAAGAGACCACCTGCCAATGCAGGGGACACGGGTTCAAGCCCTGGTCTGGGAAGATCCCACATGCCACGGAGCAACTAGGCCCATGTTCCACAACTACTGAGCCTGTGCTCTAGAGTCCGCGAGCCACAACTCCTGAGCCCGCGAGCTACAACTACTAAAGCCTGCACTCCTAGAGCCCGTGTTCTGCAACAAGAGAAGCCACTGCAATGAGAAGTCCATGCACCGCAACGAAGAGTAGCCCCCGCTTGCCGCAACTAGAGAAAGCCCACGCACAGCAAAGAAGACCCAACACAGCGAAAAATTAATTAATTTTTAAAAAACTAGAAAAAAAATCAGTATGAGATTTTTTAAACATTATTTTTTAGAGCAGTTTAGGTTCAGTAAAATTGAACAGAGGTACAGAGATTTCCCATATACTCCACGCCCCTACACATGCATAGCCTTTCCCATTAACAACATCTCCCATGAGAGATATTTGTTAAAACTGATGACCTAAATTGACACATCACTATCATCCAAAGACCATAGTTTACATAAGGGTTCACTCCTGGAGTTGTACATTCTATGAATTTGACAAATTTACAATGGTATGTATCCACAATTATAATATCATAAAGAGTAGTTTCACTGTGCTAAAAATCTGTGTTCTACCTATTCATTCCTTCTCTTCTCCCAACACTTGGCAACCACATTTTTTAAATTATATCCATAGTTTTGCCTTTTTCAGAATATCATATATTTGAAATCATACAGTAGGTAGTCTTTTCAGATTGGCTTCATGCATTTAGTAAATATGCATTTAAGGTTCCTTCAATTGTTTTTATGGGTTGATAGTTCATTTCTTTTTAACATTGAATAATATTCCATTGTCTATATGTAACACAGCTGTTTATCCATTCATCTACTGAAAGACATTTTGGTTGCTTCCGAGTTTTGGCAATTATGAATGAAACTGCTATCAACATCCATATGCAGATTTTTGTGTGGACATAATTTTCAACTCTTTGGGTAAATACCATGGGGCATGATTGCTGGATAGTATGGTAAGAGTATGTTTAGCTTTTAAAAGAAAGTGCCAAACTGTCCTCCAAATTGCTGTGTCATTTTGCATTGCCACCAGTAATAAATGAGAGCTCCTGTCCTCACCAACATTTAGTGTTGTCAGTGTTCTGGATTTTACCCATTCTCATAGGTATGTAGTCATATCTCATTGCTGTTTTAACTTGCATTTCCCTAATGACTAATGATATGGAGTACTTTTTCATATGTTTTTTTGCCTATCTGGGTATCATTTATGATAAGGTCTGTTCAGGTCTTTAGTGCTTTTTTTTTTTTTTTCGATATGCGGGCCTCTCACTGTTGTGGCCTCTCCCGTTGCGGAGCACAGTCTCCGGACGCGCAGGCTCAGTGGCCATGGCTCACGGGCCCAGCCGCTCCGCGGCATGTGGGATCTTCCCGGACCAGGTCACGAACCCGCGTCCCCTGCATCGGCAGGCGGACTCTCAACCACCGCGCCACCAGGGAAGCCCTTTAGTGCATTTTTTAATCAGGTTTTAAATTTTCTTATTATTGACTTTTAAGACTTCTGTGAATAATTTGAATAACAGTCCTTTAACAGATAGATCTTTTACAAACATATTCCATTTATGGCTTGTCTTCTCCCTCTTTTGACAGTCTATTTGCAGGGCATAATTTTTAAATTTTGATGAAGCAGAGCTATTCAATTATTTTTTTCAAGGATCATACCTCTGGTGTTGTATCTAAAATGTCATCACCATACTCTAGGCCACCTAGATTTTATCCTATATTATCATCTAAGAGTTTTATACTTTTCAGTTTTACATTTAAGTCTGTGATCCATTTTGACTTAATTTTTGTGAAGGGTGTAAGGTCTGTGTATAGAGTAATACTTTTGTTTTGTCTGTGTGTATGTCCAGTTGTCCCAGTACTATTTGATGAGAAGACTACCTATTCTCTATCGTATTGCCTTTGTTCCTTTGTCAAATGTTACTTGACTGTATCTATGTGGGTATATTTCTGTTCCATTGATCTATTTGTCTATTCTCTCACCAAACCACACTGTCTTGATTGCTGTTGTTTTACAGTAAGTCTTGTCAGCCTTCCAATTATTCTTTCAATACTGGGTAGGCTATTCTGGCTATTCTTTTGCCTCTCCATATAAATTTAAGAATCAGTTTGTTGATAAAAACAAAATAGCTTGCTGGAATTTTGAGAGGGATTGCACTGAATATAGAAATCGAGTTGAGAAGAACCCACACTTTCAGGATGTTGAGTCTTCTATCTATGAACCTGGACCCACATGAAATATTGAAAATGTGAGTTATTATTAAAATTAAAAAGAAAAACTTCTGGTTTTGGACTAGCATATAAGAATCTTCGGAGTTACCATGCAATTGGGAAGAACAAATCTGACTCCACATTGGATCTGTTCCTTTCACTTTAAATTTTGTATTCTACTGCTTTTGCTACAAGCCAATCACTAAAGGGATGTTGTCTATAACTTAAAGTACACATAATGGTCCACCTCCAGGAACTCTGCCTCCCATGACTACGTGTTAAGCTAAAATACCTTTGTCTAGTTCACAGGAAACACCCTGACCAGGCCCACCTGTGAATGGTTGCAGAAAGGACGAAATAAACACATCCTCTCTGGAATCTGGCTGGAACCAGGAAATACTTGCAGCAGCTTAGCACCTTTTTTACTTTACCTCCTCACCTCCCCCACTTTGTTCTATAAGCAACTAGCATCCAAACCCAGTCAAGGACTGGGACACCAGTCCACCATATTCTCAGTCTACTGGTTTTCCAAATAAAGTCACTATTCCTTGCCCCAACAGCTCATCTCTTATTTATTTAAGTGGCCTGTCATGCAGCAAGCAGTACAAGCTTGGACTCGGTAACAGCCACCCTGTTCTATAATAAATAAAAAGCTAAACGAATTGAAAAATCAACTACTCATCGTAGATCCCTCAGAGAAGTAAGGTCACAGGGAAAACCATTACCCGCCAAGGTGGAGAGATGGACAGGCAAATACACAGAATCTCAACTTACCTGAGCAGAAACTCACAAGCAGAAAACTATGGGAACCAGTACTGAGGTAGGAAAATCTGAATTATAATTGATGAATATCGGAAAGCTCAGGGTGTACAAGACTGAGAGTTAAAAACTCCAGAGGGAACCAGCTGTAAGAGGGCCTCCACACTCTTCTGAGCTTTACCTCTAGGAGCTCAATCAGGCTATCACAATGAATATTGGAGGAGAATCCCCTTAGATTATAGGTAGGAGAAGGGGAAAAGTAACAATTTTGAAATATACCAGAGTATCTGTTCTTCAAACAAGGTGTGTGCTCAAGTGAAATCCCTTTACCAGAGTCTAACCAACCTGGGTGAAGGAAAATATCCAACTCCAGCCTGCTCTATCCTTTCAAGAGAAATACTCAACTTCAGCTCTGCCTAGTTTTCCATGAGGGAAGAGAAACACCTGATTCCAACCTACCCACTGTAGCCATCCTGTCCCATCAAAGGGTGGGGGTACTAGAAGCATAGGTAAAGTTCACAGTCCAGAGGCACAGGATCACCAAAACTGAAACTTAATCACAGGACTACAGAACACTTCTCATTCCTCCACAGTCTATCATCACATTACTAAAGGCCTATTTAGTGTTGTGCTTTCTACCCAATACATCATGTCCAGCTATAACTAAAAATTACAAGGCACACCAAACAGTAAAAAGACACAATTGGAAGAGATAGTTCATACATCAGAAACAGACTCAAATATGGCAGGGATGTTGGAATTATCAGATCAGAAATTTAAAATAACTATGATTCATATGCTAAGAGTTCTTAGCATATTTGCACATTGTCTACTAATGGGAAAAATAAACAAGATACAAGAACAAATAGGTAATATAAGCAGAAAGATGGAAATTCTAAGAAAGAATCAAAGAGAAATACGAGAGATAAAAACACTGTAACAGAAATGAAAAATGCCTTTGATAGACTCAGTTTACTAGAGAGGACATGGATATGGAAGAATATGTGAGGATATGTCAATAGGAAATTGCAAAACTGAAAAGTAAAAAGAAGATGATTGAAAAAAATGATAAAATATCAGAGCTGTTGGACAACTAAAAAGGTGTATCATATGTGTGGTGAGAAAACCAGTAAGAGAATAAAGAGATAAAGGAACAAAATAAATATCTGAAGCAATAATGACTGAGAATTTCCCCCAAATTAATGTCTGATAGCAAACTACAGATATGGGAAACTCAAAGAAGCCCAAACATGATAAATGCCCAAAAAAGCCCTAAAACTAGAAACATCATATTCAAAATGGAGAAAATCAAAACTGAGAAAAAAATCTTAGAGGATGCTGGAGGAAAAAGACACTTTACCTAGGGGCTTCCCTGGTGGCGCAGTGGGTGAGAGTCTGCCTGCCGATTCAGGGGACACGGGTTCGTGCCCCAGTCCGGGAAGATCCCACATGCCGCGGAGTGGCTGGGCCCGTGAGCCATGGCCGCTGAGCCCGCGCACCCGGAGACTGTGCTCTGCAGCGGGAGAGGCCACAACAGTGAGAGGCCCGCGTACTGCAAAAACAAAACAAAACAAAACAAAACACTTTACTTAAAAATAAAAACTTCATTTTTTAAGTTCTTAATCTAACAGTTTCATAGTCTTAATTCATCTAAAAGATAACAATGAGTTCAAATAATAGCAAAAATGTATTCAATTACGTATGCTTCTGTATTATATGCTTGATTATGCTTTTGTACTATATGCATGATTATATCTCATGTATAAGTGAAATGAATGAAATCAATAATATAAGAAACAGATGGGAAGACTTAGGAATAGTTTGTTGATATAAAGTATTTGTACTACTGGTGAAGTGATATATATATACTGTTATTTGAATGTGGACTGGGATTAGTTGTAAATATATATTGCAAAATCTAGAGTAATCACTAAAAAGAGCAAAAAAAAAAGAAATATTACTGATATGCTAGAAAAGAGAGAAAATAGAATTGTATAAAAAGCTCAGTTAAAACCACAAAAGGCATACAAAGAGCACGTGATGAAACAGAAAGTAAGAACAATGTCAGTGAATAGAAAACTGTGACAACTTTGGTAGATTTTCATCCAAATATATCAATAATCACTTTAATGTCCCGGGCTAAATATGCCAATTAAAAGGCAGATAGTGTCAGAATGGATCAAAAATTAAGGCCAACTTATACACTGTCTACAAGAAACCCATTTTAAATATAAAGACACATACAAACCTATACCAAAGAAATGGTGAAACATAAACCATACTAACACTAATCCAAAGAAATTTGGGGAAAAAAAGAAAAGGAAAGAAATATGAAGTAGCTTTACTTCAGTAGCTTTACTTTAATTTCAGACAGAGCAGCCTTAAGAATAAGAAAAATTAACAGAGAAAAAGAAGAGCATTGCATAAATTAAAAAAGGGGACAATCAACTGGATATAATGGATATCTATAGACTAATTTACCCAACAACAGCAAAATCAACATTTTTTTCAAGCTCACATGGATTATTTACCAAGATAGACCAGTTCTGGGACATAAATACACCTTAACTAATTAAAAAAGAAAAAAATCCCACAAAGTCTGCTCTTAGACCACAATGGAATTAAATTAGAAATAAATAACAGAAAGGAAAATCACAAATTACTTGGAGATTTAAAAGCATACTTCTAAATAACATGAGTCGTAGAAGAAATCACAAGAGAAATTTACTTTTTTTGAACTAAATGAGCTAAATAAAAATATAATTTATCAACATTTGATGCATACAGTGAAAGCAGTGTTTAGAGAGAAATCTACAGCAATAAGTGCTTAAATTGGAAAAGAAGAAAGATTGAAGATCAAAAATCTAAGCTTCTACCTTCAGAAACTGGAAAAAGGAGAGCAAATTAAATCTAAAGTAAGCAGAATGAAAGAAATAAGAACCATTAGAGTAGGAATCAATACATTTGAAAAGAAGAAATAAAAAAATCAACAAAATCAAAGGCTGATTCTTTGAAAAGATCAATAAAATTGATGAGCCTCTAGCCTAGAAAATACTCAAAGGACCTGAATAAATGTTTCTCTAAAATAAGATATACAAATGGAAAATATGCACATGAAAAGATGATCTAAATCATTATTCATTAAAAAATTCAAATCAAAACCATTGTGAGATCCTACTTCACACAAACTAAGATGGCCATATTTTTTTAAAGAAAAATAATAAATATTGGTAAAAAAGTAAAGAAACTGGACCCCTCACATATTAACACTAGCAATGTAAAATGGTGTAGCCTCTTTGGAGAACAGTTTGGCAATTCCTCAAAAATTTAAATGAAGTGTTACCACATAATCTAGTAATTCTACTCCTAGGTATATACCCAAGATAACTGAAAACACATGTTAATATAAAAATACACAAATGTTCATAGCAGCATTATTTTTTAATAGCCCAAATGTAGAAACAATCCAATTGTCAATCAACTGAATGAACAAAAGTGATATATCCACACGATGGAATATTATTCAGCCATAAATAAGGAATGTAGTAAAGATACATGCTACAAGTTTTGGATTAACCTTGAAAATATTATGCTAAGTGAAAATGGCCAAATACAAAAGGCAAATATTGTATGATTCCACTGATATGAAATGTCTAGAATAGGTAAATCCAAAAGGACAAAAAGGAGGTCAGTTGCCAGCAGCTGCAGAAAGGGGAAATAGAAAGTAACAGCTAACAGGCATGGGGTATCTTTGGGGGATTATGAAAATCTTCGGGAATTAGTAGTGTTTGCACAACATTGTGAATAGACAAACAAATGTTGAATTTTCTACTTTCAAATGGTGATTTTGTGGTATGTGGATCATATTTCAATTCAAAAAATAAAGACTCCAAAACCTAAATATCATCACTACCCTCAGGGAGATAAAGAGAAATATATTGCATCCATAGAAATATTTTAAATTACTATAAAAACAACTGGTAAAAAAATTAAAAAACCTTTTAGAAAGTAAAATTTCACAGCAAATTAGGGAAAAACTCAATAAAAAACAGGGAAGATACAGGTAAAAATATTCACACAAAGTAGAGCAGTAATACAGAGATGGAAAATAAAAGGGAAAATGAAAAGATATAAATAAAAAGAAAGAAAATGAAAAGATAAGACCAGAGGACATCATCCAGAGAGCACACATGAGAAAATGGCTTAGTAACCTCATTGTCAATGAAATGATTCCAAACAATTTCAAACTGAGGGACAGGGGTTTAAAATCATAATTCCCACTAATATTGGGAGCAAAGAGTAGAACCTATGAAATTCTATGTTGGAGATGGATGATATAGTAGTTCTCACAATACTAGGAATCTGAATTTTTTTTTAATTTTGACCAACATTACTAAAAACTAGAGATGACTGAGTAAGGTGTTCAAAACTCTGAAGGAAAATATTTTCTAACC
The DNA here is from genome assembly GCF_059928025.1 of Delphinapterus leucas. Classification (NCBI taxonomy): domain Eukaryota; kingdom Metazoa; phylum Chordata; class Mammalia; order Artiodactyla; family Monodontidae; genus Delphinapterus; species Delphinapterus leucas. Next base: position 23,315,751 of record NC_143129.1, read on the forward strand.
TAGAATTCTAGAGCTAGCTCAGCTAAAACTTAAGTGTGATGGTAAAATAACGACATTTTTACACAGGGGAAAAACTTTTTGACATTCCTCAGAAAGTATATTTCTATTGCAACTTTTCTCAGGAATTTACCAGATAATGTTATCTACTAAAATGAGAAAGTAAACCAAGAAGGAAAACATGGATAAAGAAATGGGAGATCCAATACAGGAGAAAGAGTGAAAAGGAATCTCAGGAGAGCATTGAAGAAGATCACAAGTGACAGCTTCATACCAGGTTAGACAGAAGGAAATTAGTTCATATTGGAGCAGATGAGAAACCTCCAATAAATGTTTCTTCAAGATTACATTGTTAGAACAACTGTCTATTCTGAATGCACTGCAAAAACGTGTAGACAATTCGTATTAGGATGATTTTGTAATTTAAAAATACATAGAAAAATAAGCAAATAAAAATGTTAGTTATTAATTACAGGAAAAACAAGGTGTATAGAAAAGAGAGTACTCAAAGAATGCTAAATGATGTAGCCATGAAACACATATACATAGCTGTATGGCTGTTAGCATAACTGACACCATATTGGGGCCTTACAACTTCTCCTTTCACTGACTCTACCCAGGACTGAACTCAGAAATCACTTCTCTGTTATCAAGTGCTTTGTAGTTAATAGACATTGTTTAATAATCATTAGGACCTGGTAGCCTCTATGCTCTATTAGTCCTTAGGAAAACCTTCTGAGGAAAACCTTCCCTGATGTATTCCTGGCACCCATGAGACTAGTACCCATTCATAAATCTTAACTTAGGAATGCACATCCTGTTTCCAAGCACCTATACCTTACCCCACCCATACCCTATGTTAACTAAAAAATTGTCCTAATGGCCCCACAGCAGTGTGAGTGCAGCTGTCAATGTTTCCAGATCATTGTCTACCCAATCCAGATCCCACCCTGTGAGTAAGTTACCCTATCATAAACTGATCCATTGATTGTATGGAGCTGTCAGCCTCATTTTTTTTAGTCTCAAGATGCCTTCCCAGTTCAGTGGGCACTCTTCGTTCCCTCTGTCCTCCAGCAATAGTCATAAAAATGTTAACAATATTTACCTCACCAAAATTATGATCTAACTATAATAATAAATGGGAGGCTGGGGAGATTGGAAGTGTGTGTGTTACTTGGCCAGGACAAAGTAACATCTCTGGATACTGCTGGTACGTTAAGGTGCACATGTTTGTCTTGTTTTGTGTAGATAAAAGCTGTTGCTAATGGGAATCTCAGAAGCCAAAATGCTACAAAAATTAGTGGGCACTGATTGAGCACTTAAAAGCTATTAAGGTACTTTCCACCTAAGCCAAAGATTCCCATGTCAGGGTAAGTTGGTCACCCACCAACCTCAAGAAAATATCCATACAATGAGATACACTATAAAATGTCACACATTTCCCAACCCAGTGGCACAACCTTTTAGGTATTAGTTTGCCTCCAAGAGACCCAAAGACTTAGCTAAAAAAAATTAATAGATAATAATAAGAAATGTGATCTTTCAGCTCTAAAGAGTCAAGCATGACACCTCCAGTACACCTGCCTATTTTATGTCTAAGAACTATGGTTCCAGAAATTATAAATATCTTAGAAAACAACAAATTCTTACTAAAAAACAACCTGGAATTACAATGGCCATTGTGAGGAATGTTCCAATTAGACAAGATCATTTATTTAAGAAGCACACTTAAAAGCAAGGGTTCCCAAATCAAACAAACGGAATGGGATACCTATTTGAAATGGCATGCAGAAGCCTCCAAAAGGCTTCAAAAATTCCAAAATAGTTTCATTGGAAGATTTGTTGTGAAAGGCTAATGAAAAATTAAAGACAAAAGTGGGATCTACAAGACTGTTTTGTACTGTTCCTCCCTACCCCCCTTTATATGAGTTCTCTTTCTAGTAATCCTCTGTCTGAATTTTCTTTCCACTCTAAAGAGACTGCAAGACTGTAAGCAAAAGTCCACCGAGTTAGTGGCCTTATAGGAATGTCCATATCACCCTCAAAGGTGGGCCACCATTTAGGCTTCTCCCAGAGCTGAAGGAATTCTGAGGGTTTTTCTGGTAAACTGCTACATTATTCCCCTAAACAGCCAAGGGAATTTTAATTAAATTAATTTTAACTAAGATTAAAATTAATGAAAATCTTTCCAGATTCTGGTAGATACCAGAGCAACACTCTACTTTTAACCCCACTTGGAACCTACAGATGGGATCCTGGGAAAACTGGCAGAAGCTGGCTAGGGGTGAGAATTCTCACCATAATCAACTCTCCTGGATCTGTGTCTGTAGTTCCCAATAGAAAGAGGAAAATCAAATATCTTTTGTACCCTCTTTGGGCACACTTCTTGAGTCTAAGGGATAACGCAATACTGTTGCAGGAAAGGGGCACTCTTCCAGGGCCGGAGTGTGCGCTCTTGCCTAACACTCGGAAATGAATTGTCCGAGGAGACACACATGCTGACAAAGCCAGAGAGTTGATTGGGAAGGGGCGCCCTGGAGGAGAGCAGGAGGGTAAGGGAACCCAGGAGAACTGCTTTGCCATGGGGCTCAGTCTCAGATTTTATGGTAATGGGGTTCGTTTCCGGGTTGTCTCTGGCCAATCATTCTGACTCAGGGCCCTTCCTGGTGCCAAGAGCATCACTCAGCCAAGATGGATTCCAGCAAGGATTCTGGGAGGTTGGTGGGACACGTGGACTCGCATCTCCTCTCTCCTTTTGACCTTTCCCGAATTCTTCCCCTTGGTGGTAGCCTGTTAGTTCCGCATTCCTTACCAGGACCTTCTGTTGTAAGAGAACTCATGTAAGTGGCTACTATCTTGCCTGGCCAGGGCGGTGGTTTCCGTCAGTGATTCCCCTAACGATACTGTCAGATACGTTTACTGTTTGTCCCTGCTGAAAACTGACAAGATATTTAAAAGTATTTTTTTTAAGTAGTTGGTCAAATTAAAGGCTGATATTCTGTTTCAGAGCCTAACAGAAATTTTTTAGGCTTTCTCCCTGAAGCTAAAATAAAACTATGTACCCAGAGGGAAAGAAAAGTGTTCTAAAGCCTTTGTGGAAGGATTTACTAAAACATTCCAAAGACAAACAGCTCTAAACCCAGAACATAAAAATCTTTTGATTTCCATCTTAGTTGGAAATCTTCTCCCTGATATAAAAAGCAAATTAAAGACAATGTGGCTGAATGGGTGGAACAACATGTGATGTCATATAAGCTGCAACCCAATTATTTGAGGAATTAAAAGCAACTGTCTTTATCATACAAATCTTTGCAAAGCTAGAAATGTAGCTCTAGAAACAATTCAGAGTCAGCTATCCTTTTAAACAACTACCCTCACCTATTCATCTCAAAAGGCTTATACGTACTGTAAAAATTCTGGCCTTAGGAAACAAGAGTCCTTCTTAGAGGAACTTGCATTCTTTCCCTGTGCCTTTGAGATGTAAATGTTCTTCTTGATCCCTCCAAGAACTCTTATCTAGTTCATCTCTTTAAAATACAAACTTCAGGGCTTCCCTGGTGGCTCAGTGGTTGAGAGTCTGCCTGCCAATGCAGGAACATGGGTTCGAGTCCCAATCCGGGAAGATCCCACATGCCGTGGAGTGGCTGGGCCCGTGAGCCATGGCTGTCGGAGCCTGTGCTCCGCAAAGGGAGAGGCCACAACAGTGAGAGGCCTGCATAACGCAAAAAAAAAAAAAAAGAAATGCAAACTTAAGGGAGGTAATTCTTCTTAAGGTCTTAAGGAAGGTAATTCTTATCAGAAGAAAAACAAAAGGAAGAAAGGTTATTTTAAAACTTAGACAAATGAAAAATCTTACAAATGAAAAATCTTAAGTGTCTTCTCTACAAATATTAATAAAAAACGTTAGCCATCTGAGCAGGTAACCTTAAGTTACTCCACCTGTAAGAAACGTAATTTGGATTCAAGTTCTCTTATAACTAGTGAGTTTTGTATTATTGCACCTGATTGATGACTACAATTTTAAAATGAAAGCCTTAAGGTTTCTGTGTCTGTACGTTTATGTGTGTCTATGTATATGTGAGGTAGATATGTGATATTTTCTACCTATGAATGGTATTACTAAAATTAATTTGTAAAAGAGCTCTGTTTTATTGGCTTAAAGAAGATTAAGGGCTTACATGAATTAAGAATTCTTAAAACTCTCAGAAATATAAAAGTAACTAATCCAAAAGCTTTTCAAATCTATGTGATCTGGGAATTTATTTGATATTAAAGCTAGTTTGGGGGTTTAATTAAAACAGGCATGTCATTAGAGTTTTCAGCATTAAATATAATATTTTATTCTACCTTGGTTTAGGAAAGGTCAAATAAGTTCATGTTATCTCTTACAACATCTGTCAGCAAGAAAAATAGCTTGGGATGATAGATGATTTTGTCTAGTATCTCATGAAGTTTTTATTGGTAGTCTATATATAATTATTAGGAGCAGTGAATTACATAGATGAAAGTGGTACAAAAGTATAGAAATCAACTTTTCAACGATAATGAGGCTTTAGAAAACGTTTACTTAAAAGTAGTTTCTAAAATATTTTGGTAACTTGAAAACTTAGGGTTCTGCTGAGTTAAGTCAAATGATGAAAAGTCACTTAATATCTAGATCATTTCTAAATAAGATAAAATACTAAATCATTAATTGCTAAACACGGGTTTATCCACTTTTGGCTTCCTTTTTCAGAGAAACTAATTATATTGATGTCTATTAGTAAATATGTTTTGTGCCACACTAAAAAGTTTAGTATGAGAAAGCATATGTTTCTTGAAATTATAAGTACTTATAAATGTGCCAAGTTAAAGAATGCTAACATAAAAGATAGTTCATAGTTGCTTACTTTTCATTAGAAATTAAGGTTTTTAAGGGTTAAGAATTCTAACATATGTAATTAAAGCTACTAGAAATAATAAGGGAACATCTCCTTATACAAGGAAAATAGGATGCATGTTTTTCAGTAAAAGAAGGGATGAAGAATGGAGATGCATTTTGTTGTCGTTGTTGAGGGAAAAGAAAGCAGTTCTGCCCTAAAATGAGGCTGTTTGTTTCAGAAGGCGAAAAAGAAAAAAAAACAGAACAAAATCTGAATGTAAAAAAAAAAAAAAATTGGAGAAAGGGTGTAGAAATCTTTTCAAAAGATATTTTAACATGTGGTCAAACTGGCTGAGATTACATTTAATTAAGGTAAATAAACTTTAATATCAAAAATAATCTGGTACAAAACTAGATTGGAGTTTTTCTGTTAAAGACAAACTCTCCCAAATGAAAATATAAATGAAGCCTTTTTTGACCTGGAAATAACTTTGGGATTTCCAGAGAGCCTCTGGAACATCTCAGAAGATTTGTTCTCGCCCCTTATATTGGGTTGGCCAAATATTTCATTCAGGTTATGGAAAAACTGGAACAAACTTTTTGGCCAACCCAATAGAAAAGAGATGCTAAACAAATTAGGCTTATTTGATATGTTAAATTATATGGGAAGCATTGTCAAATAAATAGTATTAAGTCTCTATGTTGTATTTCCATATGTTATAAGTATTCCAGAAATTGTGTGAAATTCCTGGAAATCTCATATGTCCTGGTATAAGGGTATCATTTGTAATTCTAATTATTATCTTAAAATGTTATATATCAAAGATATAACTACATTTCCTTTTCAAGTAAACTCTCATTAGATCTGTAACAATGAACATTTTTAACATCTTTTGTCATTTTTCAGACAGTTATTGTTTTTGCAAAAGTGTTCTTTCAATAGTGCATCCTCTTCATGGAGATTCATAGGAAGAACTGTGACAAGTACAGGTTTCTGAAGTGCACCTTTGTAAACAAAGATGGAACATTTACTTTTTCTCTGGAAAAGAAACATTTATTTGATTCCTCCAGAATTCAGAAATTCTTGAGTATTCTTTTCATATCAACTTAGTTATTTGCATAAGTTCAATTAGAATCTATTCTTCGTGTAATAAGACACAATTGGAAACATTGGCTATATTATCAAAGCTTTGACTGCAGTGTCACATTTGAGACAGATGTGCATAGACTCAGATACGACCAGACAGTTTTAAGAAAGTAAGGTTGACTTTATGGAGCCAGTGAAGCCGCTTGTTTCAGGTCCCAGAAAAGCAGTCTTGAAAGGATCTTAAATGGTTGATCATTGTTCTTGCTGCACTTGTGATAATCAGGCCAAGTTTAATGCAAACAGACTAGTTTCACTGTGATTATCTTTTGTAAAAAAAAAAAAAATTGGAGGTAATGGTAGAGAGAAAAATTGTGTTTGCATTTTTGTCTATGTGGAATTCTGGCCATGTTGTTTGCCTTTGAGGTTTTGTTATATACCTATGGCTGGATTGGGTCCTGAATTCTTCTAGATTCCTCAGATGTCTGTCTACAGCTCTCCAAACTAATGTTTCCAATTTTCTCCCGTTCTTTGGATTTGTAATCACTAAGAAGGACTTCCCTTGAATCTCCTTGCAAGAGAATCTCCTCACTAACCAGATGGAAGCTAAACTTCAGGGACTTGAACCTCGTGTACACATCTCGCAGTTAAAGAAGCGTCTGCTTGACATCTGGTCCTGTGCAGATACTGGAGACCTTTGAATCAAATTGACGAGGAAGAGAAGCAGCTGACGCTGATGTAGATTGCTTTCACTCATGACACTGGGTCAAGACTTCCCACTTTAACTAAACAGAAAACCCTTTCTTTTCTTTCTTCCCTTAACTCTGGCATTGGCCTGGAAAGATAATGTCATCATCCATATATCTCCGGCCACTCCTAAGGGGGGTAATCTTTCAGACTGCTGGATTTGTTAGAAACTCTGATCTGTCCATAATGCTAGAGATGCCCTGGTCCTCCCTGTGACCAATTTTCCTTCTATTCTCAATGTTACCATAATACTGTAGTTCTTCCCATCTTTCTCCCTTATTTCCAATGCCTCAGTTACTCTGGAATAAATTCGGTCCCCTTTCTATTGTGTTAGACTCTAACCCTGGGGGTCTGTTTTCCTGTTTCTGGTTAACAGTCCCAAACCTAGGGAACCTTGCATCCAGATTCTATACCAGAAAGGGACACAAAGCAAGGGTAGCCAAAATAAAACTACCTGTGTGATCTCTGACCCTTAAATTTTACTGGGCTCCTTGGCTGTCACCTTTCAGCCCTGAGCCACAGACTCAAATGGGAATTACCAAGAGGTAATCATGATTCAAAATTTGCTTCCTTTGTAAGATCACTGATCCCCTGACTAGGAGAAAGTACAAATGAAGCTATGATGGGAACCTCTCCTTAACTCTTTTTTTTTAAACTTGCTTTTAATTCTTTCTTTCTTTATTATTTTTTTAACATCTTTATTGGAGTATAATTGCTTTACAATGGTGTGTTAGCTTCTGCTTTATAACAAAGTGAATCAGCCATACATATACATATATCCCCATATCTCCTCCCTCTTGCATCTCCCTCCCACCCTCTCTATCCCACTCCTCTAGGTGGTCGCAAAGCCACCTCCTAGAGAGATGGAAATCTCCTTAACTCCTGAAGATATTGCTGAATCTGCTGCTAAAGCAAGAGCTGCCCAACAAAAATCCTTATACTCTCTGGCCAAAGTTGTTCCTGATAACAGGATAGCCCTTGATTATCTATCTTTTAACTCCTTCCCTCCTTCTTCTACCTACAAAAGCTTTCCATTTGGTACAGCTCCTTGGAGCGCCTTTCTATCTGATAGATTGGATGCTGCCCGGTTCACGAATCATTGAATAATGCCAATTAGACCTTCAAATTTACTCAGTTTTGTTTTTTAACACAAATCAAACAGTAAGATATACACACATAATAGTAATAATTACCACGATTAAAAGATAAAACAAGATATCACCTGAGAATTTTTCAGAATTGAATTGAAAAATGACTTGAGTCCTCGCATTGAAAGTCCAAATATCCAGGAGGTAGTTTTTGTTTTTTGAGCTGTTTCAACAGTTTTCTAAATGATTATGCCTCCTTCAAGTGACCCCTATTGGTCTCCTTAAATTTTGTAAACCACTTAATTTTCTATCATCTCGTATTTTCTTAGCATCCTTTAGCTTCTCAAAATCTTGAATCAAACTCTTCTCCATTATGTTACTTTGATCTCTTCATTTTTCCTATTTAGTTTCCTTGGTCCTTTGTAGTTTTCTGGAGGACTTTTCACTGTTGTATGTGACAGACCATATCACAGAAAGAACACTGAATAAATTAGAGTTATTGAAAGGTAGAGTTGGGAGCATGTGATACATATATTTAAATATTTCTTATAAATATCATCAATAATAACCAACTTTGGCTATTGATTATCACTGCACTATCTAGCTATGAAGCAGGGCTATCAGAGTATTTTGAAAACTTCAGGAGAAATATGAAGCTCAGGCCTTCAGCTAACCCTAAAGTTCTTTTCTCCATTGACGTTAGTGACATTCTCTAATCCTTAATCCTCAGACATGTATGTTCAGTAAACTCACAGAACCATGTCTTGATTAAATACAGCTGTATAACTACCCAAAGCACAGGTTTAACAGCAATCTTCTTGTCATCGCTCAAAAATATTTTAAAACCTTAACACAAAAGGTTACAAATTAATTATTTGTAATGTCCTAAATCCCTTTATTGCATCTCTAAAGCTCCCACATTTTTTTAGCTCTCACTTCCTAACAAGCACTTTAAAAAAATCTTAGAAACACATCATTAATTAGAAGAATCCTCAGCCTTGTTTTCTTTTCTTAGCTGATTTACGCAACCTCCTCTCTGCAATCCTCTTCTTTTCCAGGCCTTTCCTTAACCTTCCCTATGACGCCCTTTCTCCCCTAAGATCCTTTGAAACGGAACTTTCACTAGAGCAGAGAGAGGAAGTGGAGCCTTAGCCCTTCCCTGACCTCTTGGGGACAAACTACCCTTCACTGAAGGCTCTTCTCTTCCATTAGACCGAATAATGCCCTTGCCTGTAATCCTAATTGCTTAGTTTGTCTATAACAAGATTTTCTGGGATGTTAGCCTCTGAAGAACCGAAATAAAAAGCTTCCTAGAGAGTGTAGAAAGTAGAGTAATCCTGTTTTAGGGGACATCTCTTCTAGGTTTGGGTTTCTGCCAGAGGTCTCCCCTTGCTTTTGTAATATAATCTAATTCAAGATAGAAGAGTGTTTTTAGAACCTAATGCCTTGGTAATCAATTTAGGTTTGAATATTTCATAAACTTAGATAAGGTTTCAGTTGTGGGTGTTCCTTATGAAAGTGGCTTCTTAAGAAAACTGGACCTGTTGACTTTCTGGACAGTGCATAGACTTTATGAGGTATGATGATGAATTAGCTATAACAGCAGAAGGATTTACAGATTCTATTTCTGATTAAATGTCCATCCGTTAAAAAAGGGGAGATAATTGTGCTGTACAATTTATATTTCAAATTTTGCCTCACCTAGATATTTGAAAACTGGTTTAAGGTGTTAGCCAAACCAAAAATGCAGTTAAATTCACCCAATTCTGATTTATACCGTGTATTTAAGCCCATTTCCCATTGGGCTGCTTCCCGGAGTGAGCACTATCTGTCAACTGCTTTAAATATAAACGAAGTTCAGCAAAACATTATATAAACAGAAGGGAATTATTCTGTTTTCCTGCATCAGACTGAAATGCAATCCAACATATGATTTATACTCCATATTATTGGCCTTGTTTTTTAGTGTAGGTCAAAAAGAAATGTCTTTTAAGAAAACAAACTTATGGTTACCAAAGGGGACGGGAGGGGGGAGATAAATTAGGAATTTGGTATTAACAGATACTACTATATATAAAATAAACAACAAGGACCTACAGTATAGCACAGGGAACAATATTTAATGTCTTGTAATAACCTAAAATGGAAAAGAATCTGAAAAAGAATATATATATATGTGTATAAATATATATGTCTGAATCACTTTGCTGTACACCTAAAAATAACACAACACTGTATATTAACTATATTTCAAATTAAAAATGGTTAAAACGTATCTTTTAGGTATATAAAGATAAATTGTGAGCCATTATTTTGTACTATAATCAAAACTCTCATTGATCTGCACCTGGGAGAGATTTAAAGTTATTCTCAATGTTGTCTTAATACCTCTGATATTACTTTCAAATTTCATGAGAATATTATTTTAAAACGAAGATGTACATAAACATGTTAGTTCATTAAACACTGGGCAAACACAGATTAACATGATTATTTAATTTCACCTCTAACAAATATAATGATAGCACAAAATCTATGTATTTTCTCCATTTCGACTTTATTATAAAGAGCAAATATGAAAGGTTAGTAACTAAACATGTGGTATGAATACCATTATGGTCAGTGTTCTCAAATGAATTTTTAGTCTTTAGGAGATGAACTGCTGCATATTGTATTCAGTTTGGTTTAAATAACCACCCCCAAAGTTCAGATAAGTATCTGAACTTTATCCGAACTATCCAAACTTCCTTTAGTTTGTGATTCAAGTCTGAAAATCTCATGAGAACCGATGCTCTTGCAACTTTCCCTTACTTCCTGCTTCATTGTGAGAACCAGGTTTCCAAAGAAATTCTTACATGCATAAGAAGTCTGAATGCATGATGCCTGTTGGGGACTTTTTCTGCCGTTTAAGTTAAAATCTGTTACGGCTTTTATCCAAGTGAAATTTCAGGTCTTTTCCTTCTTATTATCATTATCTCCATGATGTTCTGATAGCTTTGACCACTATTTTCAGCTTGAAACTCTTCCTCCTTAATCCTCCATGGCATTAGTTTCTCTTGATGCTCCATCTATCTTTCTGGTCTCCCCTCAGTTTTTGCTTTGACATTTGCTTAATCTAAATACCCCTTCATTGTTTCGGATTTCCCAGGCTCTTAATTCATACAATAAGTAAACATTGAGCACTTTCTATATGCCTAACACTGTTGTAGGTACCAGGTTTATAGCAATAAACAAAGCAGGAAAAAACAAAATCCTGCTCTCATGGAATGCAACTTTTAGTGGGGGTAAACTGATAGGCAAAACAAACAAAAAGAAATAAAATATTTAATGTATTAGATACTTTTAAGTACTATGGGGGGAAATAAAGAAGGGTAATAGGGGAAGTCCCAAGAAGGGGTAGAGTAGAAATGGGGTTGTTATGGTACATCTCACTGAGAAGATGCCATTTGAACAACAAGACCTGAAGGAGGAGAGGTCGTGGGCTAAGTGGACGAAGGTCACTCCAGGCAAAGGGAACAGCATCTGAAAAAGCTTGGAGACTAGCATATGTCTGGTCTGCCTACTGTCTTCCTTTTCTTCTCATGCTATACATTGTCTATTTCCATGGACTAAGTTATCAACAAAATGGTCATCACTCCAAAATCTGTATCTCTATTTTGAGTGCCATACTCTAACTTCCTGCCAGACACCTGAATGTGTTATGAGCATTACAAATTCAATATATCCCCAAACTTAACATGTTTCTTCCCTCTGATTTCTTCTATTATCACAAAAATATCCACATAATGATCAAAGTCAGAAACCTAGGAATCCTTTTAAGTTTCTCCTTTTCCCCTACTTTCCACATCAAACTTGCTTTTCCATTTAACATTATTTATTAAGAAACTGTCTCTGTGCTATATGCTGTGGTGGAAAGATTAATCAGTGTGCAAAATACCTACTAAATGTTTTTTTCTTTTTTTTCCTTTATATTTGTCTACCTCTCCACAGCTACAGCCTAAGTGTGTCATCAGGTTATAGTAACAGTCTCCCAACTGGTGTCCTGTCTCAAAGTGCTCACATTTTCCTTCCTAGGGTCTTTGCTTTCAGAGTTATCCTTTAAATATGAAAATTATAAACAATCAAGGACAATGAAGAAAGGAAAATCTTGTATTGTGACATCTAGGAATAATTCCATTTTAACTTTGAAATAAAATGCAATTTTTTTTGTGGGGGGGAATCAGCAAAAAAACAATGGATGCTGCTAACAAGACAGAGGAGTGTGTCACATAGTAAATGCTCAGGAAGTGTTCCACATTATTATTTAAGTATTGACAACTTCTTATCATGCTTACTACATATCAGAGGAGCTGGACAGGTAACTCCAACAATGATGACCACACAGACATCTGCCTATCATTGGAAATAATTACAATACTCAGAGGAGTAGAGCAACCGATTAAATACTTACGTTAACTAAGAAATCACATAAGGTGATTCCACTTGAAAACTTAAAGACCAGAGCGACAGATAGATAACTGGACAGCAGCCCTAAAAGAAAGTGTCCTCTACGCCAGTATCACAATCCAATTACCAAAAACTTCCTAAGAAGAAAGAGAATCACTGAAAGGTTAGGAAAACCCTGGGAAATTTTAAACCCCATTTCTCTTTCAAGAATTATTAAGGAATTTATGGAAGATTCACGGTAGTCATAAAAAATATTTAGAAACTTTTTTCTAATTTTCTATTGAAGCTAAAAGAATTACAAATTCCAAAATTTATATGTCTACCCATACCCTCTCCCCTAAACTCCATCTCTACTCTGCTGTGTACTAAATATCTCAAAGTTAGTGTGTCAAATATAATTCCTGGTCTCCTTTGCCACTACCCCTCCCAGCAATCTGCTCCTTTCCCTGTTTCCTCCATCTCAGTGAATGGTACCACTGAGTACCAAATTTCTCAGGCAAACAATCTAGGAGTAATCCTTGATCACTCTCCTTCCCTCACTTCCATGTGCAGAGCCAGAGAAAACTCACTGAATTCATCTCCTTCTCCATTGCCACCATCATAGTCACATCCACCTTCATCTTTTCCCTTGACTATTACAACAGCTTCCTAACTTGCCTCTCTGCTTCTTCTGTCTCCCTGTAGTCTACCTATATCCTAGTTATATCAGAGTAACCTTTTCATTTAAAAAAACCATAATTCTGATAACAGGGATTTTCTGCTTAAGCCCTTAGGATAAAATCTAAATCCCTTATCATTATCTACAAGGGCCTCCATGATTTGGCCCCTTCCTATTTCTCAGCCCTTGTGTTCACTCACTATTCTACACTATTCTACTACCTCTACTGTTACAAATGGGTAGGAATGCTTTTAGCTGCAAGCAATAGAATATCTGATAAACAATGGCTTAAGCCATAAGGACATTTATAATTTACTTACCCAAAATCCCAGAAATAGGTAAACTCAGAATTGGTCCAAAAGTCAATGTGATCAAGGACCCAGGCTAATTTTCAGTTTCTATTTTACCATCCTCAGCATGTTGGATTGTAGTCCCTAGGCTTATTGCCTCATGTTTACAGTGTGGCTGCTATCATGCCATTCTTCACATCTGCATTCTAGGCAGGAAGAAGAGGGAAGGGAGAGAAGTTGTAGCTATCTTTTTGCTTGGAAGGTAAAAGCTTTACCAGAATTTTCCCTATGTCTCATTACCCACAAATAGACTTCTCTGTAAATATCATTGTTTCAAAGTAGGTTAATGATCAATCTTGGCAATAAGAGGTGTTGGGAAAGCTACTAACTTTCAAACACCATATTGGCAAGAGGCAGGTGAGAAAGGAATTGTCTACTGAATGAGCCAAATAATATTATTTGCCACACCGGCCTTTCTATTCCATAAATACACCAAGGTAATTCCTCCTTTAGGGCCTTTCCATGAGCTATCCCCACTGCTAGGAATGCTTTTCCCACATAACTTTTCATGACTTCCTCCTTCTGATCATCCAGGTCTTACTTCAAATGTCATCCCCTAAAAGAGACTCTCTCTGATTACCCTGTCTGCAACTGTCCTCCTCAAACCTAAGTTACTCTTTATTCCATTATGCTATTAAACTGTTAAAGTACTTAGAATGAGGAGGATGGAAGAATGGAAAAGCAACTACTTCCCTATTTTCCAAAGATGGAGAAGTGAAAAAAGAAAATTACACATTAGCTGGGAAAGAAAAAAAAGAACAAAAATGAAAAAGTAAAATTTAGTTAGCTTCCCTTTTATCAAATAACCATGCTGTCCATGTCCACTAACCTGCCCACCCCACTCACATTATCCAATTCCCACTCCAGAGCTAGAAGTAACTGACCACTCTGGGAGTGCTGAGCAGATGACATAGAAACCGCCTGTAAAGGAGGTGTTGTGTGCTGACCCACTGCCAGGGAGTAATTGTTTCAAAAGGACAGCTTGCTTCTGGCATTAAATACTAAAATTAAGACTTGACTTTTCAGCCTTCAAAGCCTAAACGTTTGGCATCAATAGTAGAAACCTAGCATTTTCAGTGCTCATATGTCCAAAAGCTGGAGAGCTGGAAAACGCTAGGAGTCCCAAATTGGTGTACACTTTGGAATATTTGGCCCAGGAAAATGTATATCCTCATGCTGCAGGAAGTTGGTTTGCAAAAGAAGGCTGAATTGGGGCCAAAAAGCAAGCACCATTTGCCAGAGTGTAGATGAAATATGATAGTTTCCTGCACAAAGTTTCTTTTTAGAAGTTATTTGCAGCTGCCATGACACATCTTTAAAGCTGTAATAGGCAGAACTGTTATTTAGGAATTCCGACGCAGGAAAACAAATCTCAATTGTTTACATTTAAACATGATATAGTGAAATACTAAGGGATAAATGTAAACATTACAGATTGGACAAAGCAATGCATGTGATGCGTGGCTCAAATCACAGCATAGACTTAATTGGTCCAGATCAAAAGCAGGAATTTTCATTTCCATAGAAAAGCTGTATTTACTATTATCCTACTTAATAGACTTTATGATGCTGTGTTGAGAGAAAAAAACATTGTCTTAGAAAGTGTTTAAAGTAATATGATGATGGAGCTCCCATGCTTTTAAAAGAAAGTTTTAATTCTTAATAGATAACAGTACCATTAATCATACTTTTTATTCCCTTTGAAGAAAGAAGCATAATTATAGAAATTCACTATGCAAAATTTACCGGTTAACGAAAAGCATTCAGTGTGTGATTTGAAAAGTTAAAAACTATGTGTAACCAAGACTGGACTATTAAAATAGATTAAAATTTGGCAAGCGGATAGGAAACAGAGGATGTCTGCAGCAATGAAGAGTTCAAAACAAAAAGAATGAAAAAGATAAATTAATAAGGAGAGAAATGCAGAAGACAAAGGGGAGAGATTTTTAATATTATTTTTCAGTTTATTCTATTCAAGAATAACTTTGAGAGTATCAAGAGGCAATTTCCAATGAATTTTCTATTCTCTGGTGACATTAGTAGTAATTTAAGGTGCAAAGCACAGGTGTAAAATATCTAAGGAAATGGGTCATTCTAATAAAAAAAAAATTGGTTTTGAGATCCTTGTTGAATCCATACTCTTAGTTGCAGAGATGGTTGCTAATGGTAGAAACGCCTTTAGTATTCTTCATTGCCTATCTGGCCACCACCCACACAGAACTGTCCACTGATCTGTTGCTGTTTCTATGAGATACTGTTAACTGCAGAAACACAATCCTTTAGTGAGAATAAAGCCACAGACCTGGGCTGATTTGTTTTGTTTTGTTTTGTTTTTAGTGGCTTTATATTGATCTTCACCTTAAAACACAAAAGCAAAGCTCCTAGGTCTGGAGCCTGACTTCCTGGATTCAAAATTGGCTCTACCACTTATTTACCACGTGACCTTAGGCCAGTCATTGACCATCTCTTGCCACAGTCTCCTCACCTGTACAATAGAGGTAATACTAATAATGCCTAACGTTAAGGGCATAGATAAGGATTGCATAAGATAACGCAGATATAGTGCTTAGAATGGTTTCTGGAATTTAGTAAGTCAGAGCTATTATTATGATTATCTTATGCCATGTAATTGGTTGGGGAACAAATATTAATAAATAAATCTCAACTGAATCTGCTTCCCCTGTACCCATATGAACAAAGCACACTATCCTACTCTCTAATTCCAGTCTGAGATTGTGGCAGAGACATTTAGTCCTTACCAAATAGTCCATACGACAGACCAGATGTAGTCCCTACATTTATTTGCCAGTCACCCTTGCTGTTAATTAAAACCATATA
The DNA here is from genome assembly GCF_059928025.1 of Delphinapterus leucas. Classification (NCBI taxonomy): domain Eukaryota; kingdom Metazoa; phylum Chordata; class Mammalia; order Artiodactyla; family Monodontidae; genus Delphinapterus; species Delphinapterus leucas. Next base: position 23,331,820 of record NC_143129.1, read on the forward strand.
GCTATCATCTGGCCAATGCATGAGAGAAAGTGGGGATACCTCTTCCAGGCCTATCCAGCTCTCTTCCTCAGCCACAGCTCAAGACCATGAGCTCTGCATGGTGAAGTTGCCAGATGAAGGACGGAATCCCAACATGCATCAGAATTTTCATGAATGAGAAATAAACTGTCGTGGACACTGAGATTATTGTTTGTTTGTTACCATAACATTGCCTAGCATAATACTCACTACCACAGAGATCAAAATCATGCACAGCTCCTTAGTAAAGGAATTACAAAAACAAAACATTGTTATTCCAATCCCTTAATAATGACCGGTGAAATCTGCTTTCTCAATTAAAGAAAATTCAGTACCTTTTTCTCTTCTTAATTTCCCACTGGCACAGTAGCCAATCTGATACATAGTACTTTTATTTTATATCCAACTTAGTGTTATTTCAAATCTGAGGGGCATATTTACTACAGCCTCAACTCTCTAGACTGTGTTTTTGAAGCTAAAAATTTAAATATAAATAAAATTAGTGTATTTCTGCTGATTCCTCTCACTGTAGGGTACAGAACACATAGCAACCATTCGAGATATTAGCAATAGTTCACATAGAAATGGTGATGCAAGAGTGTGGCACTTGCATCCTTCAGGGACTCTCTCTTCCCCCTTAGTGTTGTCTTACTGGTTTACATTTATCTCAGTATTTCTTCCTTTTATAACATTAGGCAAGATATTACCCTATTATTTCATATGTTTATTTGAGTCACTAGTGGATTTATGTTTAGTGAAAAGATGGATGTGCTCTGATAAAGCTCAATTGTTAACTTCATTTGAAAAATTCTTTAAGGATGTCTTGCTCTTCAGAGTTCTAAAAAGTGATAAAATACAAAATCTCTCAGAAAGACCAAAGATCTCCCTTGCCCTACCCAAAAGGCTTAGCACATACTTAAAAAACAAAAACAAAACAAAACAGTGGACTGGAAAATGAGAAGTCAAGGACTAAAGCTATAACGATGACATGAAGTTTGATTTGTATGTCCTGAGGTTTTTAAGGGCAGACATTGATAAATCAGAGATCTGCCTTAGGGACCATAACGGTCCTATAATCTAAAGCACAGGAACTCGTTTAGGGAAAGAAAATACATAAAAGAAATTAGCCTGAAAGTTTCATTGGATAAGGTGTTTTGAGTATTCAAGACTAAATTTTTGAAAATGAGTTTCTGTTGCCAGGTCTATTTTTATAACTTTATTCAATTAAAAGTTTTAAGAGACATATTTGCAAAGTTCCAATAGAACCCAGGCAGCTAAGAACTCTGGCTTCTGATATTTTAGTGAAAAGCCCAAGGTACAGTCATCATTTATTCATATTAAATTGTGGATTTTATAAACAGAAATAAAAAGGACAAAATATTTTTGAAGTAATGCATTTTGAATGATAAAAAACTGCTTTATGCTGCTCTCTTAAGCGTTTGTACTACTTAGTAAACATAGGAAAATGTGTCACCAGAAAAGTTTCACAGTCCTTTTCTACCTGAATAACAATAATCTTCTTAAAATATGTAAAAATAATTGCTTGCTTATTTGTTTGTCTGTTTTTAGGTTAAATATGCTTTGATGACATGCCAATGAGAAATATATTAGCAAAATGAAGTGCAGCAATTGAGTGGTTTGTTTTTATAACTGTTTCATCTAAAATATTAAAGTGATTTAGTCTAAAATATTTTTAAAACGCCTTCAAAAAGTGAATTGTAGATCTAAGTTCAGCTGTTACCTAGACAGGAGGTATCTTGTGTGGTAAGCTACCACAAAACAAAGGATAAAGGAATTTTTATTGCTGATATAAATTATCTAGTTTTCCTGCTGACATAGTTTCTTTTCATTTTACCTCTGAGGATACAAGTTACAGGAAATCATAGCTCTGTGGGGATATTCTAAACACTGTGACTTTCTCATGAGGTATATACTTTACTCATGTTCTCTTTGTTTAGTTATTTCTTATTCTTGGTAATCCCCCTGAACACTAGTCTATACTAGGACATTCTTTGCAAAATCAGTCATGCATTTCATATTTGTTTTGTCTTCTATATGTGAATCTGGGAAACAAAATTATCCTGAGGCTTGCTTGGGTACTGTGATGGTTAATTTTATGTGTCAAATTGTCTGGGCCATGGGGTGCCCAATATTTGGTCAAACATTATTCTGAATACTTCTGTGAGGGTGTTTTTTGATAAGATTAACACTTAAATTGGTGGACTTTGCTTAAAGCAGATTGCCCTCCCTAACGTAGGTGGACCTCATCCAATCAGTTGAAGACTTGAATAGAACAAAAACACTGCTCTTCCCTGAGCAAGCAAGATTCTACAGCATACTGCCCTCCAATTGGAACTGCAGCATCAGTTCTCCTGGGTGTCCAGCCTTCCACCAATCCTGCAGATTTTGAATTTGAGAACTTGACAGCCTCCATAATCATGTCAGCCAATTTTTTATATTTAATTTTTATTTTTATATCTATATTAAGCTATATATAGATAGACAAAGATATAGATATGTGTATCCTATTGGTTATGTTTCTCTGGGAAAACCCAACTAATACAGCACTAAGTACAGAAGTACATAAAGGTTATCCTCAACTATCTCTTGAGGGGAATATGTTAACAGGACAATTCAGATCAGTTCAAATCATGGCCAGCAGCTTCCCCATGGCATTACTATATTTTTATAAGAAACACCAGATAATCAAAACCATGTACAATTTTTTTTAAATTTCATGTCCTTTTTTTACCAGGTGCCTTAGATTATTCTCTTCTCTAACCATGGGGAACACTTCCTTGTTTTGCTCCAATCTCAACTACCTAGAAAAACAATAAGAAAAGAAGTTTCTGTTCTACATATCTGATAAACCATCAGAGTATAAACTTCTAGAAGATCAATCTAATTCTATTCAGCTCTCTTGGAAGTAAGCTCCATCCATAATCATATGAGACTTGATTCTTTTTTTTAATTGAAGTATAGTTGATTTACAATGTTGTGTCAGTTTCTGGTGTACAGAAAAGTGATTCTGCTACATGTGTGTGTGTGTACGTGTATATATATTTTATTCTCATATATATATATATTCTTTTACAGATTCTTTTCCATTATAGTTTATTATAAGATGTTGAATATATGTCCCTTTGCTATACAGTAGGACCTTGCTGTTTATCTGTTTTCTATGTAGTAGTTTGTATCTGCTAATCCCAAACTCCTAATTTACACTCCCCCTCCCCCTTTAGTAACCATACGCTTGTTATCTATGTCTGTGAGTCTGATTCTGTTTTGTAAATAAGTTCATTTGCATCATTTTTTTAGGATTCCACATGTAAGTGATATCATATGATATTTCCTTTCTGTCTGCCTTACTTCACTTAGTGTGATAATCTCTAGGTCCTCCATGTTGCTGTAAATGGCATTATTTCATTCTCTTTTATGGCTAGGAGAGTTGGTTCTTAATAAATGCTCCTGAGGACACAAAGTTGAGAGCACAAAACAAATCAACTAACTAAATGTTCATCTTCACAGCACACACTTTTCCTTCCATGCATTTCTTTAATTTAGAAAAGGTGGAGGAGATGAAGTTAGAAGGTGAGGCTCTGTAGTACTGTTTGAATGAACAATGTAAAAATACTTAGAGGATCATGGAACCATGACAGGCGCCTCTTCTCTTGAAAAGCTTCAGAATGTCAACCAAGGGGATATTTCAAAGGTGAGATTCAAACAAATACAAATCTTTAGGAAATTAGACAGAATGAATGCGGTGACTGAATATGCTAGAAATGGAAGAAAAATCTTAGAGTTGAGATGTATTTTTTTCATTCAACAGACATTTATTAAACACAGACTGTGTGTCAAGTGCTATGTTATTTGTTAAAGTATATCAGTTTTGAGCTTGGATTGAAATGCCTGATGCTAGGCAAACGGAGGTGTAGTTTTTCTCTTCATTTGCTACCCGCAAGTTCTCCAGTCACAACTAGCACTCAATGTTTAAAAGCACATACTTTACTCAGACTCTCATACATAAGAATGAAATATGTGTTTTAAAAGTATTTTTCCCATCTAAATGTTTGTTTTTGAAGGAACAGTAACTTAAGCCAAAGAAAAGATTGGAAAAGAATGATAAGTTTAGAGGAAGGAAAATGGAGACAGAGAAAAGGGAGACAGAGAATGAACAAAACAGGGTAGAGAAAAATGATTACGGGAGAATATTTAGACTTTCTTGTTCTCCTTAAACACACCCAGCACATACTTAGCTATTCTACCCAATAGGCCAAAAGGCACAGGGATTGGCATCCCAAGTTCTGTATGAAAGGCTCACGTGAACAACTGTTTTTTTGATTTTTGGGGTGTGTGTGTGCGCGTCCGCATGTACCTATAGCAATTAAATTCTGATTTTATTTGTGAGTGCTGAGATTTAACTTTACATGAAGATATCTAAATAACAAAGATGGGGCAATAATGAAATTCGAATTGCTTTTAAATTTAAAGTTTTCTCCTAAAGAACTCTTACATCAAGAAGAAAACCAAAGCACAACTGGAAATATTTAGAAAATCACAACAATGAAAAACCAAAGGCTGTTAAATAAACCAATGTTTTACTAAAATGAAAACTGATTGCCTTGTTTAAGGCTTGTTTATAGACATAAACATGTTTATTTCCCAGCAAGGGAAAACAAATAAATTAATAATTTAAATGAGAAGTTAGAAAAATGACAATATGGGCATAAGAGAACAATATAAGGAACTTCATAAAGACAAAAATGTAAATTATTTTTTTAACTATAAACAGTAAAGATAAATCTAAATGTTAGTGCTTTAAAAATTATTGGTGCATAAGGCTATACTAATATTCTAATAAAATACTTAAATAAAATACAAAATTTCCTAGAATACAAATTACCAAAACTGACAAAATAAGACCAAAGATGGCAAAAAGCAAACCACCAAAAACCAAGTCAAAGATGAATAATAAACTAGAAAAAAACTGCAGTAAATAAGACAAAGCATTAATGCTCCTAAAATATAAAGAACTATTTACAAATCATATCAGGAAGACAATCTAATTAAAAAATGATCAAAGGACATTCACAAGCATATGAAAAATATGTTTTAACTCACTAGTAATTAAAGAAACACATATTGAAACAACAGTAGATTTTTTTACCATTAGCAATTTTAATGAATTATACCCACTATTGATATAAATGTAATTTTTTACAACCTTTTAGGAGGGTAATCAGGCAGCAGCTATTAACATCTTACGCCTGCATATATTTTGGTCTAGTAGTTTTACTTCTAAGGAATTTATCCTACAGAATAAAGGTGCACATGTGCACAAAGATATATATGTAAGGATGCTCATCAAAATGTTCCCAATAGTGAGAAGTTGGAAATAACTTAAATATTCATTAATATGTGGATAAAATTATAGTAAATCTCTATAATGGACTACTACACAGTCTTTAAAAAGAATGAAGTAGGCTTATATGATATAATAGAACATGGAACAGTATTCGAGATACACTGTTAATTTTTCTTTCAAAGCAAGTAATGGCATATTATGGAAATAGTAATCCAATTTTTAAATAATAAGTTCAGAATACAAAAATATTCATAGATGTAAAGAAAAAAAGCCAGAAGAATATATACCAAACAGTAACAGGGATATTTCCAAAGGGCAACATTACAAGAGTTTTGTACTTTGTATTATTTATATATTCCTAATCATTAAGTTTTGCATAACATTTTTTAAATGCCACAAAAAAATCTAGTAATACAAAACTAAATTTTAGTAAAACTTCTTTGTAGAAAAAATGAACAGTTACGCTAATTATCTTAACTGCTTACAGGCAAATGAAGATACCTGGTTGGCAATACCTGGATTTATTACTATGAAGAGCTAATCTAGATTTTTGTTTGTTTGTTTTGACTATGTGTAAGAAGTGAGATACTTAAACTAGAATAGGCCCTGCATTCTGAAAGGGAGATGCTTTCTGGGACTGCAGATGGCCACTGGATTGACTACTGCATGTACCACTCCATAATGAATCATGAAGTGATTCTTATTTAGGGCACTATAAAGACAAGTAAATGAAATCATCCATTGATTTGAAACCATACTATGAAAAATTTAGTAGATATGTTATATTTACAAAAGGAATGGTACATAGCTCTAATTACAAAGTAATTCTAAAGTACTTATGACAGAAAAGGCCAGTTGCCCAATGTCCATTCTCCCTTTCTTCCTTATTAAGAAAATTCAAGATTTTTTCTGGAACAGATAAACTCCACAGCTGAGCCTTCATTTTGTAACCTTCTTTGCAGTCAGGAATGGTTAATGAGACATAAGCAAAAGTCGCTGAGTAGGATTCTTAGGAAAGTTCTTTAAAGGAACTACTTTATCTATGAGGTGGTGTACCCTTTTACCCTTGACCCCTTCTTCCTCTTCCTGCCTGGAATGTGGTGTTGATGGCTGAAGCTCCAGCAACCATCTTATAAAATGAGGTGATAATGAAGAGGGATGAGAATAGGGATATTGGAGCAGAAAGACAGCAGGAGACTTGGAAAATAAGTGAAATCTTAAAGTTACCATATCAACCCTAGACTGCCTACTTATGGGCTTCTTTTTCATGCAGTACTGTTACTTCATAGCCTAAGTATTTAACTGCATTTTAATGAAGTATTGTTACTTCATGGAAAAGTAACTGTTACTAGCAAATACCTATAATGACCAATGCTTCTTTATTACTTGAAACCAATGTGCTTACAAATGTTTAACAACCAACTTTCAGAAAAGAAAGAAAGGTAAGTAAATGTCACCATGGACAACTACAGCTTATCAACATGAAGTCACTGAACTGACAGGAGAGTTGTTCACATACTGTAATTAAAATGGGAAAAATTAAAGCTAAGGGGAGACTATTAAAAGCAGTAAGGGAAAAGCAACAAGTTATGTATAAGAGACTTCCCATAAGGTTGTCAGCTGACTTTTCAGCAGAAACTCTGCAGGGCAGAAATGAGTAGCACAATATGTTTAAAGTGATGGGAGGAAAAAACCTACAACTAAGAATATGCTATCTGGCAAAAACTTATATTAGACAAAATAGCCTTTAAGTCAAAAACTAACAAGAGACAAAGAAGGGTATTATATAATATATGACATTACATAGTAATAAAAGGACTAATGTACTATGAAGCTATAACAACTGTAAACATATATGCACCCAACAATAGAGAACCAAAATATATGAAGCAAAAATTGAAAGAAAAAAATTGAAGGTAGAAACACACAGCATCACAGTAATAGTAGAATATTTCAATTTCATTCCAATAATAGATAGAATAACTGGGCAGAAGATAAATAAGGAAACAGACTATTTGAACAACACTATAGAACAAATGGACCTAACAGAACATGCCACCCAACAGCAATAGAATACACAGTCTTCTCAAGTGCATAAGGAACATTCTCAAGGATATATTACATGATAGGTCACAAAACAAGTCTTAACAAATTTTAAAACATTGAAATTATACCAAGTATTTTTTCTGACCACAATGGGAGGAAACTAGAAACGAAAGCAGAAGGAAAACTGCAAAATTCACAAATATATGGAAATTAAACAATGTAATCCTGAACAACCAATGAGTCAAAGAAAAAAATCAAAAGGGAAATCAAAAAATATCTTCAGGCAAACAAAAACAAAAACACAACATGCCAAAAAAATGGGATGCAGCAGAAGCAGTACTAACAGGGAAGAGTATAGTGGTAAATGCCTACATTCAAAAATGAATAAAGATCTCAAATAAACAACCTAACTTTATACCTCAAGGAACAAGAAAAAGAAGAACAAATTAGGCCCAAAATTATCAGGAAGAATATGAAGAAAATAATAAACATGAGTGTATAAATAAATGAAATAGAGAATAGAAAAATGATAAAAAATAATCAAAGAAACTTAAAAGTCAGTTTTTGAAAAGATAAACAATATTGGCAAGCCCTTAGCTAGGAAGAGAAGAGAGAGAAGATTCAAATAAACAAAATCAGAAATGAAAGAGGAGACATTAAAACTGATGCCAAAGAAATTAAAGAAAGGATTATAAGCAACTACTATGAACAGTCAAATGCCAACAAACCTAGAAGAAATAAATAAATCCCTAGAAATGTACAACCTACTAAGACTGAGTCATGAAGAAACAGAAAATCTGAACAGATTTATAATTAATAAGGAGATTAAATCATTAACAAAAATCCTCCCAACAAAGAAAAGCCCAGGACCAGATGACTCCACTGGAGAAATCTGTGACATTTAAAGAAGTATTAACACCAATCCTTCTCAAACTCTTCCAAAAAAATAGAAGGGAAGGGAATGCTTCCAAACTCCTTTTATAAGGCCACATTACCCTGTTACCAAAGCTAGACAAATACACTACAAGAAAACTATAAACCAATATCCCCAATGAACACAGATGTAAGAATTCTTAATTAAATATTACCAAACTGAAATCAGTAGCACATTAAAAGGCTCATACACCACGACTAAGTGGGATTTATCCTTGGGATGCGAGGATAGTTCAACTTATGAAAATCAATCAGTATGATATACTGTATTAGAGAACAAAGGATAAAAATCACATAATCATCTCAGTAGATGCAGAGAAAGCACTCAACATCCTTTCATGATAAAAACACTCAATAAACTAGGAACAGAAGAAAATTACCTCATCAAAATAAAGGCCACATATAAAAAGCCACAGCTAACATCACATACAATGGTGAAAATGTGGAAGCTTTCCCTCTAAGATCAGGAACAAGACAAGGGTGCCCTCTCTCACCTCAACTACTCAACATAGTACTGGAAGCCTTAGAGCAATTAAACAAGAAAAATAAATAACAGACATCCAAATTGGAAAGGAAGAAGTAAAATTATCTGTACTCATAAATGACATGATCTTATACATAAGAATACCTAAAGATGATACTCACAAAAAAACTGTTAGAACTAATAATCAAACAGTAAAGTTTCAACAAAATCAACACTCAGAAATCAGTTGCATTTCTATACACTAGCAATGAACAATCTAACAAGAAAATTAAGAAAACAGCCTCATTTACAACAGTATCAAAAAGAATAAAATATTTGTGAATAAACTTAACCAAAGAGGTGAAGGACTTGTACAATGAAAACTACAAACCATTGCTGAAAGAAATTAAAGACACAAATAAATGAAAAGACATCCTATGTTCATGGATTAGAAGACAATACTTTTAAAATGTTCATACTACTCAAAGTGATCTATAGATTTAATAGAATCTCTATCAAATTCCCAATGACATTTTTTTTTGCAGAAATAAAAAATAATCCAGAAGTTCACATGGAAACACAAAGCACCACAATGAGTCAAAAATAATCTTGGGAAAGAAGAAAAAAGCTGGAGGTTTCACACTTGCTGACTGATAAAAACATTACAAAGCTGCAGTAACCAAAACTTTATAGTACACGCATAAAGACAAACATACAGATCAATGGAACAGAATGGAGAGCCCAGAAATAAATTCATGCATATATGGTCAAGCGATCTTCAATAAAGATGCCAAGATTATACAATGGGGAAAGGATAGTCCCTTCATCAAATTGCCTTGGAAAAACTATACATCTACGTGCAAAAAAAAAAAAAATTGGATCTGTATCCTATACCATATACAATAACAAACTCAAAATGGATTCAAAACTTAAATAGAATATCTAAAACTATTAAACCCCTATAAGTAAATATAGGGGTAAATCTTCATAACATTGGTCTTAGCAATAATTTCCTGGATATGACACCAAAAGCATAGGCAACAAAAGCAATAGACAAGTGGGACTATATCAAATTAAAAAGTTGCTGTGCAGCAAAGGAAATAATCAAGAGTAAAAAAGGAACGTACAGAAAGGTAAAAATATGTGCAAGTCACATATCTGGTAAGCATTTAATACCCAAATGTATATGGAACACTTACGAGTAATAACAAAAAAATATATAAATAGCCCAATTAAAAAATGGGCAAAGAACCTGAACAGACATTTCTTCAAAGAAGACACACAAACGGCCAATAGGTATATGAAAAGATGTTCAACATCACTATTTGGAAATGCAAATCAAAACTATAATGAGATATCACCTTTCACATATCAGGATGATGATTAAAAAAGGAAAGAAAATAACAAGTGTTAGTAAGGATGTGAAGAAATTGGAACCTCTGTACACTATTGGTGGGACTGTAAAATGATGTCACTGCTATGTAAAACAAAATGGAGTTTCTTCAAAAAAGTATAAAGTAGAACTGTGATATGATCCAGCAATCCCACTTCTGGGTTTTTATCCAAAAGAATTGAAAACAGGATCTGGAAGAGATATTTCTGCTCCCTTGTTCCTTGCAGGATTATTCATAATAATCAAGATATGGACACAACCTAAGCATTTGTCAGCAGATGAATGGATAAAGATAATGTGGTAGCATGGGCTATATATATGTACAACGGAATGCTATTTAACCATCAAGGAAAAAAAAAAGGGAATCTTTCTATTTGTGATGACACAGATGAACCTGAAGGACCTTATGCTAAGTGAAATAAGCCAGTCACAGGAAGGCAAATACTGCACCATTATTATTTATATAAGATATTTATAGTCAAATTCATGGAGCAGAAAGCGGAATAGTGGTTGCCAGGGCCTGGGTGGGAGGAGGAATTCCTGTACAATGAGTTTGTTTTGTTTCAGTCAGGCAAGATGAAAAAGTTCTAACAGATCTGCTATACAGAAATGTGTATATAGTTAGTGATACAGTACTATACACTTAAAATTTTGTTAATAAGGTAGATTTTACGTTATATGTTTTTACCACCTTAAAAAAGATGGAAATCATATAAAGTATGATCTGTGACCACAACAAAATTAAGCTAGAATTCAATAACATTAAGTTATCCCCCAAATCCATGAAAATAAAACAATGTTCTTTTAACCTTATAGGTCAAAGAAGAAATTACAAGGGAAATTAGAAAATAGTTTGAACTGAAAGAAGATAACAACACAAGTGTATCAGGTCAGGTTCTAATCAGTAGCTAGAAATTGCAGCAACAGACAAAAGTAAAGGTTAAGAATTATTAACTAGTAAAAGGTAATTAACTATAGAATATAGGAATAGCAAATACTAGAAACCATCTACTGTTTCTACAGCTAAAGAAGAACACATAAGGAAGGAGCTTAGAATGGGGAAGAAATCCCCCTCACCCAACTAGTGTAATTTTAAGATCTCATTGGAGAGAATATGACTTCTACAGGAAACTTCAACCTGCCTGTGACAAACAAATTTGCCAGAGGTTGAAGCCAGTAAGAGGACCCCACTGAGTGTCTGAAAAACTCAACAGAGGGTGCAGGCAGGATGGAGCTATTCTACAGAAATTACATGCAGGGTGACCATAAAGCAAGCTGAATTGTGCTGGCTAGCCAGGGTTGATCCAAATAAACAGTCCTTATGCTGGCCAAGAATTTTATTGTAGAGTGCCAATGGGCCAGAGTTGATCCACTGCCAGCAGACCAAGACTAGTTCTCTGGGGTGATGGAGTACCTCAGCTTCTCTGTAGAAAGTGGCCTCCATTGGGTGCTGGCAGTCTGGAGCTGCTCCACCAGAAACAATCCACTAGAGTGCTGAAGAAATTCACTAGTGATTGAGCATTTCAAGGCCTCCTCCACAGCACTGGTTGCAATGGGAGAAAACTAAACATCACATCAGAAAGATGGCTCTTTTGTTGCTGTCATTTAGTGTTCTTCTAGAACCCACTATTGACTCATGCTAACATTACTACAGTAACTGGCCGACAGGAAATTTTTACAGGACCCATCTTCAGTTTCTCAAAGTAGGACAAAGAAGGGTAAATATAAGATGAGAAACAACAAATTAGTAATCAGCATAACAACGTACCAAATTTGTGGACTACAGAAAAGCAGGGTTTAAAGAGATTTATGGCAAAAACAAAACAAAAGTATGTATTATAAAAGAGAACAAGGTCTCAAATCAGTGATATAATATTCCACCTTAAAAAAGGGCAAATTAAACCAAAGTGAGAACAAGAAAATGTGAATGAGGTCACACATTTTGTTATACCCATATAGGAGGAGATTATTGTTCAATACTAAAAATGGTTGAACTACTGATAAATGAATTTCAAAAGCATTATGCTAAGTGAAAGAAACCCAACACTAACAACTTCATAGTGATATACCGCCTGATCTGTATGAGTCCATTTATATGAAATCTAAGAAATGACAAAATTAGAGTAACAAAAGGAAATGAGTATCTACTGAGGGCTGAGGGTTTGGAAGGACATGAAGGAAAATTGGGGGATGATGGAAATGTTTTATACCCTGATGGTGGTGGTGGTTACATAACTGAATTTGCCAAAACTCTTCAAAATCTATTATTCAAGTTGGTACATTTTTTGTATGTATATTATATTTCAATAAAAGCTAATGAAATGAAAAAAATCAGAGTAAGCCCATAGCCTCACCATCTCCTATTTATTTTTAAACCCCCAAGTGAGAGGCAGCTTCTTGATTCTCCTCTCCTTGAGTTATGAAGTTTGAGGTGCTCTGGAGTTGAGGTTAAATCTTAAAGTGTTCCTGACAACTTCAGAATGCACATTCTACCTTCAAACTCCAGTGGCCTTAGAGAAACAAAAGGAGCTGTGAGGGTACAAAGAAATTCAGTAGATAATATGGTCATTATGTCTAGAGTAATGTTACAAATGAATGTTCCTAGAAAGTGTTACAATTCTGTAGACTGAAAATGTATTATCATGAATAATTGTTTAAAAATAATATCAATATTTTTTTTGTTGACATACTTAATTGTTGGTCACTGGTTTCCCTGCAAAAGCATTTGATTTTCAAGTTATTTTCACTCTTTTCCACTAGGGATCCTTGAAAACTTACTCTGTTGATTAACTCTGAGAAATCTAATCCCCACATCTATCTACCAAAGCCTGGAATTTTTCATGCTAGAAAATCCTACACATTACAGATATTTTTGCCTGTCATGCTTATTAAGCTTTATATTTAATCTGTTTTGTGGTTGTATAAAATTTCAAATCACATACCATACTGGTGTTTAGATTTTCTGTGATTTAAAAATAATTTGTAATTAAATCATATTTTGAGTTTAAAAAAAATGATCATCAAGACATTTAAGATGAGCTGTATGATTTCGTTTCTTAAACATTGTATTAAAATAAAAATGAAACATAGAATTCATTTAAAAATCTTTAGAATATACTACATCAGAATTTCTATTTCTTTCATTTTACTCTTCTAATACAAGAAGGAGAGTAATTCTAAGAGTAACTGAAAATGCATACTGAATGAAGACACCTATGAAATTAGGTTAAGTATTTCTAATTAAAATTGCTACTTGGATAATATGTTTTCCATATTCACATGTGCTATAACACTGTAAATATTTTTATGCCTAAAATTTGCATCTTCATGAAGAAAAATAATGAGTTATGAGGAGGAATAAAACAGATCTTACTAGTCCCCGGTGTCTCAACGACCAGCTTATCTCTTTCTCTTGAATGTCTGACTGCATTTTGGTATGGAAAGTTTTGTATCAAGGGAATATCTGAGGCTCAAGCTGTACACAGATGTTCACATTATAACTGTAGTTTTATTCCCATGCTCAGGGCCTCATCCATCCTCTTTCCTATTTGCAAACTAATTTGCTCAAGTCCTGCCTTTTGGGCAGGATAATCCACGTTCACCACATTTACAGACCCCCGACTGATAAATGTTTTGTCATTGTACCCAGCCCTGCGGCACAAATGCCACACCTTTCTTGTACCTTGGCCTGGCTTGGTGTGTGGGAGGCCTGAGGTCCACTCAGGGAAGAGCACTCATTGTTGGAATGGACCGCATCAGACCACAGAGGAAAGGAGCTCAGTAAACAAGCAGAACTGGCCCATCACAGGAGGAGTGGAGATGTGGCACCATCCAAGAGAGGGTTGGGGTGGGGGGACTATTTTGCAGTGGAAACAAAGCCAAATGGACTCACGGAGTTCACTCAGGAGCCTGCAGGAAGGTGTAACTGAAGTGCCAGCAGGTGATGCCTAAGATTGAAGGTGTGGAATTGGGCTGAAGCTGTCCAAAACAACAGCGGTGTTTTCTTTATTTCTCTTGGAAAGGCAACAAGGTCAAGACTTATACATTGTATAAGAACCATTTTGCCATTTTAAACAAATCACTCACAAATCGTATCCCTCCCTGCCCCGTGGTTCATCTGCCTTGTGTAATCCTTTGGCTACAAAAAGCACCTCAGAACAAAAAATGCAGGCTGGTTGTAAAGCCTTCTTTCACCAAGGCCCGGCCTCAGGGCTAAATGGGAGAGTTCTGCCAGCCATCAAACTTAACAGCCTTTAAACATGTGCAACATTTCTCTAAGCAAATTGGTTCCTTAATATGGTAAAATGTGCGGCACCCAAGGGGAAATGCTGGTGATCTCATAGCCCAAAACTGATGGAGTCACAGCACTGTATTCCTGAAAAGCACTCATACTTTCCACTTTGATAAAACCAGAAGCAAATACGAAAGTCAGTAGGTTTTGACATCCATTGTTTATTCTCACTGAACTTTTCCTCCTATATATCACAGCACAGTGGTTTAATTCATAGCTTATGGGATTTTTTTTTAATATAAACCATTCAAATTTTTTCTATATTAATCAGTGGTTTCTAAAGATCCACAGGGATAAATAAACTCTGCAAGCTAGCAGGGGTTTTTCGTGGCATAACCACTGGTAGTTATAAACAGTAAACAAAACATAGTAACCATTTTTAAGCACAAGAGATTGCTGTATCACAGGGGGCATAAATCATTAGTTTAATAATTTCAGCAGCAGTGTCTCTAAAGCAAAATTAAGCCAACAGTTCCCCCTGTGGCAATAATGAAGTACTGTAATGTGAAAAGAGAAAAACAACTCAGAGAAGGCATGATTGTGCCTTGGAAATGACTGAAAATCCAAGTTCAACAAATAACTGTAGAACTCTTGTTGCTGGGCTGCTCTTTTGAGAGGTGGGAAGGGGGTTGCCTCCAAACCCCAAGTCTATTCTTGTAGACATTTTGACAAGCACAAGTGTACTTTTGGTCAAGCCCCCCATGGCTAGCATGTGCTGGAGGTAGGGAATGAATGCAATGACATATTACAATTGAGAAGATGACAAATTTCTCTCAGCTGCATAGGCAGACATTATTCACAGATTTCAAGACAGCCAAAAGAATGCAAGGCCCAGGATAGGACAGACAGATGGCAAAGCTCCCCTCCCAGGGGCTCTCAAGCTAGATGGCCAACAATCTGATAGAAAACACTTTGCAGTTTTGAGCTGGGCCACTGGAATCAGCCACAAGAGTAAAGCTGACCTGTCTTTCCCATGAATTTCACGAAGTACCCAAATTCATTAAAAAAAAAAAAAACTGGCTAATAATTTGTTCGTTTTGGATGAGTATACTTTACAATGAGACATCATCAAACAAAAGGAGTTAAGGGAGACCTTCTTGATCCCTCTGCTGTGTTGAGTCAATACTACAGAACCTTCATTTTTTCACCCTGATTTCTTCATCTTTTTTATGAAATCAGTATAGTCTTGTCATTATCCTTACAAAAGAAAGTTCTGATTAGAGACAGTTTTTTTTTTCCCTTCAATAATACCATTTCTTTAATGTAGCCCTTTGCCTACTAACAACATTCCCTATGCTTTTAGAATACTGATTATGGACAAAAATCTTTTAAGAATGTATTTGGTTTGAAAGGTGTATGATTCAATGAAGCAGAAGCTGTATTATTTGCACAAAGCTGACTTCTAGCTTGACTACCTTATTCAGTGGATTGAAGTGGTGACTTTTTTTATAATATAGGGATACAGATTGTCAACTGTGACACTGTAGATGAAGTTGTCATAAAGAACCCAATGACTATCCTTAGTAGGTTTAATTATAGACATAATAGCTTTCTTTACTTTGGATATACACATTCTCCTTTATTAATCTGAAATGAGAAAATTAGATATCTGGACCGATGGCTCTCTCTACACCTATAGGAAAAAGCTTTTCTCCACAAGCGAAATAAATTACTACATCTTTTAGATCTCTCTAAATAAGTAAGAGACAAATCTAGCATAATCACTATATTATACTATGTACTGTAAGTGTGTCATGGAAGCAATCTTGCATACAACGTGGTGAACAGTACATCATCTCATTTATGCTCAGAGGAAGGTTAAAGCTGGATCCTCAGTAAAATTGTGAGGGAAGTGTGTTTGTCCTTCTTTCTGCTCCTTTCTCCCTTCCCCAGGCCCTTCCGCTCTCCTTAGCTCCTCCATGTTCTACCTTATGCCTTCAGGGACTCTATTGATTAATGTCACCATTCTTATTTAAATTTGGTGGCTCCCAAAGGTTTCTCATACTTAAGACCAGGACAAGGGCAATAATAGGATACACATAATTAGGATTTCACAAATCTTAACTCCGGTGGCCAGAGGTAGAAGAGATACCCATCTGATACAAAGTGAAAGAACAGGCTAAGAATGAACCTATCCAAAGGCAATTAGTTAGAATGCACTACTTATCCTCTACTCTAACAGGCCACAAAGATCTCCCAACCTGTATACCCATCAAAATTGACTTGCTGCACCAACAGAATGAGAGAACATATTTCAAATCATACACCTGATAAGAGTCTAGTATCCAAATATATAAAGAAACCTTACAACTCAACAATAAAAAGACAATCTAATTAAAAGATGGGTGAATGATTTGATCAGACATTTCTCCAAAGAAGATACACAAATGACATAAGTACTTGAAAAGATGCTCAACATCATTCAGCATTCAGAAAGAAAATGCAAATCAAAAACAATGAGATGCCACTTCACACCTACTAGAAAGGCTATAATCAAAAGACATACAATAGCAAGCATTGAGGAGGATGCAGAGAAATTTAAACTTTTGTATTTTGATGGTGGGAATGCAAATGTTGCAACTGCTTTGGAAAACCATTTGCCAGATCCTCAAAAAGCTAAACATAGAGTTACCATATGTCTGAGCAATTCCACTCCTAGGCATATGCCCAAGAGAACTAAAAACATATGTCCGACAAGAACTTGTACACAATTCTTAATAGTAGCACTATTCATAATAGCCAAAAAAATGGAAACGACCCAAATATCTGTCAACTGATGAATGGATATACAAAATACAGTATATCCATACAATGGAATAAAATAGATAAAAAGAAATGAAGCATTGATACATGCTACAACATGGATGAGCTTTAAAGTATACTAAGGAAAATAAATCATTCATAGTAGGCCACATAATGTATGCTCCATTTATATGAAATGTCCAGAACAGATAAATCCACAGAGACAGAAAATAGATTAGTAGTTTTCAGGGACTTCGTAGAGGAGATAATGAGGTCTGACTGCTAATAGGTACACAGTTTCTTTTGAGGGTAATGAAAATGTTCTGGAATTAGTGGTGATGTTTGTACAATTTTGTGAATATGCCAAAAACCACTGAAATGTACACTTTTAAAGGGAGAATTTTATGGTATGTGAATTGTATCTCAATTTTTTTAAGTATTAAAGAAAAAGTACTAGTTGACATTCCTATGTTTCAGCCCCCCTAGACTAAAGCTAGCAATTCCTCTTTTTTCCAGCTCTGATTTCAATGCAAAATAGGGTTTTAATTAAGCTGTATCTTTCTCTCCTGCCTTGTCTATAAATGCCTCATATACCTGAGAAGTCAAATTGACTAGAAAGTGGTTCTAGAAAGCAATCTGGATGGTACATACCAATGTACTCAATCCCCCTTTTTTTCCTAATTCAGAGGTCACTTTTCTGGAAACCCACCCCATCATTCCTCCCTTCACTTACTTTGCTTGATTTTTCTTCTGAGAATTAATAAAGATGAGATAAATCATGTATTTATTCATTTTTTGTTTATTGCTATCTTCCTCTCTAGAATTTAAGTCCCAAGAAATGGCTTTGGTTCACTGCTGTATCCCGACAACCTGGAACAGTAGAGTGCCTGGCACAGAGCAAGGTAGGCACTGAAGAAATGTTAGATGAGAGAGAAAAAAATTGGAGTAAAAACTTTTTTTTCCCCATTAGACGATAGGGAAGAAAAATAACAGTAGAGTTATGCAATACTTAAAGTCAAGAATGTCAAGTCCTCCCCTAAGCCCTCCCTTTTTGATGGTGACTTGCCTGTAACCCTGTGAACTTCGAAACTGAGCTCTTAGGCATCCCCTGGCCCTAAATGCTCCAAATGTCAGAGTTTCTGTTTTACTCCAAGGATCCCTTCAAGTGTTTCTGAACCCAGTCTAAAATCCTAGCCCTTATTCCCAATTGAACTATTTGCTTGATAGTTTGGCTTGAGAATCTAAGGTCTGACCTGGAAATAAATGCTGATTACTCGTGATTTTGTGGCCAAACCAAAAGGCCAAAGGTCTTTTCCCTTTCTACTACTGTGAATTCAAAATCGTATTTTGGCCAAACAAAACATTCTATTATGCACTATTAAGGGGCACGTAAGTCATAGCCTTTGGCCTTAGGAACAAGTTAAACTGGTCACAGAGATCCTCTCAGAAAGACTCTGTGGCCTCATTTCTGGTGATACGCTTGTTTTGTCCTAAGTTTGATCTTAAAATTCATTTTTAAATATCACATTGTATAGGTCTGTGTTGAATTATTCCTATATTTCTCCTGCCATTATGTATTTAAACTTATTTAAATTTTCTTTCAGAAGGTAGGATTTAAAGAACTAGATAAAATTTACCTTTAAAAATTAATTACCTTTAAAAATTAATTATTCAATTATTTCTAACTTACAATTTTGTCACTAGAATCAAACAACTTGAAGCTACTAAGGCAAAGAGCAATAACTACTCCCCACCTTTACACAAGCTCCTCACAGGCTGTATGTGCAGGGCAATTTTATGACTTGTTTCTATTCAAACCTCTATTTCAGTATGATTTCAACTGAATAAAAATATCTGGGGGGAGTGTGGGAAGACTGATATTTGCCTAACCCCACATACCCCTTAGTGATGGCCCTGATGACAACGCACATCTGGATGTTCTGAATCATCCCAGTGATTGATTCGATTTTTCCACTCTTCACCTAGACTTTTGGCACTGCATAGACAGAGCTATATCACTTTGGGCTTTAGTCTGCAACTTGCTTGCAGCTGCATGCCTTGCACTACACTCTGCTTCACCTTTCTTCTTGGCTACACTCATCCCGGCCTCCGTATGTTTTTTGTTTTTTTGGTTTTTTTCCCCCCATATGTCATCCCAGCCTAATGGAGCACCAAGCCTCCTCTGCTTCCTGTCCAAGACACACTTCTTTCTTGAATCCTGCTGAGTCATAAGTCACTGGGTGTCTAAGTATTCTTTTATAGCTTTACAGGAGCTCGCAGTGGGTAAGGTGTGATTACAAATGCCCACCCCCCTCATCCAGCAATCAAAAGCATTTATTGAACTCTTCCTTTATGTTTAGCATGTAGCTGGGCCCTGAAGTCTGAGGGCCTAAATTATGAATTTCCACTCTCTAATCCTACCTCCTCCCAGTGTGAGCTGCATGGAACAATTCAATTTCATTTAGACAAAGCTGACTTCAATGTCTGTTTCTTGAAAGGCATACTGCAAAGATGCCTCAGGGGTTACAAAGATAAACTGCATATATCCCCTGACCTCAGGCCAGTTTCACAATACATATAAATGGAATTCTAAATTATGAAAAACTTGAAACTATGGGATTAAAGAAATGGCTGTGCCTACTTTGAACTGATGAGAAATTCAATTTACTTATTTCTTGAAAAATTGCCTAATTTGAAAACTGAGTTAATTGCAAACTGTGTTTATGTGATTGCCATCACCAACAGCACTAGTGAAAGGAAACACAAGCCCTCCTTTGTCAGTATCATGAGACCCACTCTTGCCTTTTAATTTCTGAAAGTGACTTTTGGTTTTATAGCCTAAGCAAACACTGTTATTATCATTTCAAATCTCATTTTTTATAGCCTTTCACAATGTTATCCAACTTCATTCAATGGTGCTGCCAAAGCTAGTGCTGAAAACAAACCAAAAATCAATAACTCTGGAATAGAAGTAAGATGGGATAAACCACTAGAAGAAGGAGAGCAAGCAATCACCAACAATAATTTAGAAAAGAGCCCCCAGCAAAATAATAAAGAAAATGTAAAAAGTAACTTCAAAGCAAATACACACTAAAATAATTATGAATTTTTATAAGTTCCAAAATGCATTTTCCCTTTGGGAAAATTTGTTTTGAATTACTTGAGTTTTAAGTTATACAAAGTCTCCAGTAATAACATTTCTCTTATATGAAAAGCAAGCGCCCTGTACTTAAATTTTATTTCCCACTGCTCCACCTTACAATTCCTACAGTTTAGTTAGAAAAGTCTCCTTATTATTCCACACATCCTCTGCCAAGGAAACCAGTATTATTCCTTTCACTATTTCTTTTATTATTTTTATTATGTTCCTCTTCCTGTTTTAAATATCTTCACTCTTCCTACCCACTAATCCAAATATATGGCCCAGCTTCAAAGGCCCACGCAAGCTCCACCTCATCTGCAAAGTTGTACCTGACTTAGGAGAGTCATAGGATTTTATAGTTGGAATGGATCTTAGAGATTATCTAGTTCAAATATTTTCCAACTGTGCAACAGAGAGACACTTAGGAACATTTCAAAAGAGAGTCAAAAATGGAAAGAGAAGAATAAGTGGGCAGCAGACTCTTAGGGCCCTCACCCTTTTTAATCCAACATTGCTTTCATCACTTTAATTATTTTACCTTTCCAAGAAAGGAATTGTATGAGCAATAGATTCCACAGCTTTGGGGAGGGAAACCCCACGGTCTAACATGATAAAGAAACCAAGCCTGTTAATTAAATATCTTATCCTGGTTTACAATCAGTCTAGGAACAAAATGAGGCTAAAATCCTAGGATCTTCGAACTCCCAGCCCAGCTACACTGATCTATTTTATCACTAAAATACTGAGAATTTCCTATTAAGAATTCTATGGTGTCTTCTGTTATTTACACATTTGTGTTTTGTCTGTCCAATAACACTGAGTGAGGCTGTAGCTGTCCCATGCCAAGGTATAATTTTTATTCTTCTATTCTTCTTTTAGAAGAGCTCTAGGTTCAGAGAGTACACTGTCTTGCCTTCCCAGCATACATTCTTGATTCACATATAAACTTAGGCAAAACAGCATTAAGACTCAACGTTAGACTATTGACTGAAATGCCATTAGCTCCATCCTTCATAGAAACCTCTCTTCTATTTCCAAACTTCATTCATTAAAGTTGGCATAAATGGTATTCAGTAGAGCTTTTTTCCATAAAAAATAATGGATATCCCTGGCCTCATTTATATTTTTACCCTCTTGTGTTTAGAAATCTAAACAATCAGCTAAACTCCTTGTTATAAATGCACTCTTGTTTTTAATGCTTGAATCTCATTTTGGTGATCTTTTACAATTGCAACAAGACACTTTAAAACTGACCTCTACTCTTATAAAAAAGTTTTTTAAATGTTTAAATAATTTAAAAATATCCTTGATTCTTCACCCTTTGTAAGCTCTTCCTCCAGCTTGTCCTTTCTTCTGATAAATCTCTTGAATGGATGCTCTGCCTGTGCTATCTTTGTTTCCCCTCCTCTCAGCTTCATCTTCGGGTCCTATACTATTTACCTCTTAAATGTAGGTTCTGTTGCTCCATCTCTGTTTTCTATACACTCTATTTCCCTCCCTTGAATGTGCTGGACTAGGAAATCTACTAGGAGTGTCTTCTCATTTCTGCCTTTAGATTAGAGCAAGAGGAGCCCTCTCCTGCAATTCAGGCTGCAGACACCTGCTCTGCCCTCCACAAGCTAAGCAGTCTGCAGGCTCAACAGGATGCGCTCACCTGGAGCCTACACCCTCCCATCCAAACCACACTCTGGTATCCAGGACCTCAGAGTTCCTTACCTGAGTCTTACTGAGTCTGCTTCCAGAGCCTGCCTGTCTTCTTCTTGAATTTGGGTTACACTTCTGATGTGTAAAATGTATCCCGAGGTCCTAGAGGCGGCCAAGGAGTGGCTGTTTGTGAGAAGGGGGGATTGCAGGCAGTGGGGGTGTGGACAGGGCTTGAGCCTGCAGGTTGGGGCTTCCCATAAGTGCACCTGAGGCCTGTGCCAGGGTGGGAAGAAACAGGGATGGGGAAAGCTCTTCCTAAGGTACTGTCTCCACATTTTCGCACAAAATTCTAATTTAAACCTGGTCTTCAAGTTGATATGAGGCAATTTTGTGATGAAAGGAGGCTAGCCTATATTTTATTTAACAATCTGTGGATTGATTTATAACTTTTAAGTATTTAACATGGTATACGGTATGTGGTCCTCCATTTTTACTCTTACATGAGGACCCACAAATGTTAGGGAAAGACACGAGTCTTTTCTATCGAAGTCATCATTAATTTCTGACTTCACACTGGTCTTCTTTTTAAAGGTGCACAGGCAAGCTGAAATATCAAAAGCTAAGTCAATATCTTCCTTCTCATCCTATACCTGCCAGTCCATGTTTGTGTCTTTTCTTAGTTAATAGCATCATCATCCACTCAGTTACCAGCTAAAGGTCTTAGAGTCATCTTCAACTTTTTCTTCCCTAACCCTCATGATTTAATCAGAGATATGATATATCCCATGTCTGAAATATCTGACTTCATCTTTTTCCAAGCCCCATGAGTTGATTCATTATACTAGCCATTCAATTGCTCTATTTCTATCCTTCTCTCCTTAATCCAGTAACCACATTTCTACCAGAATCATCATGTTCACTTCAACACCTGTCCTCCATCCCTGCCCCATTTTCTACAAAATGGAAAACAAATTCTTTTTCAGTTTCAGGGTCTTCACCATCTGACCCCTGCCTACCCTTCCAACCTTACTTCATTCCCACAATCACTCCTGTCTCTTAACTTTCACATTCATCCATACAGCCATACACATATGCTTTATAATTTAGTCAATCAGACTACTTACTAATCCCAGATGATTTGCTAATTTATAAATCTGTCATAAACTTTCACATACATGTACATTTACTTAAGCTACTCCTTCTGTCTTCACTGCTTCCTTCCTCCTTCCTTCCTCCTGAACATCCAATTAACTATCCCATTGCCATTCACTCTATGAAGGCTTCCACCAAAATTCCACCAAATTTGGAATTCCACCAAAATTCCAGACTCCACCAAAATTACTGTCTTTTAGCTCACTTAACATTTATTTATACCACTAGTACAATGCTTACATTTTTTGCAAGTTATAAATGGACGCTTTTCTATCCCTTAAATACAAATTCCTTTTATGCAGGTACTAGTCGGTACTCATTTCTGTATATTCCTCAGGCCTTGC
Source organism: Delphinapterus leucas (assembly GCF_059928025.1). Lineage (NCBI taxonomy): Eukaryota > Metazoa > Chordata > Mammalia > Artiodactyla > Monodontidae > Delphinapterus > Delphinapterus leucas. The sequence continues at coordinate 23,355,353 of NC_143129.1, forward strand.
ATATTGTCCCCCACATAGTAAGTGCTTTGTAAATGTTTAATTCCTAAGCCAAATTTAAACAGAGATTGGTTTTGATAAAAATACGAAGCAAACCACACACCAGATTCACGGAAAGAGGACTATCAGGAGGCCTCTGTTTTATTCCAATTTACTGTGCGACCCTCAAACATTGACTTTGTCACAAGATCCTAAGACTTCTCTCTCCAGAATGGCTTTAACATCTCCTCTAAAAGCTGGTGTGTCTGCGAAGCTTGCCAGGGAGCCCTGATGAAAAGCAACGCGGAGCTGCAAGCATTACTACAAAGACAGGTGTACTGCTCAGCCCAGCGCCATCCACCAGTGTGCCCTGGGTTTCCAGACACGACGCGCACATGTCGGCCACAGGTTCTCCCGAGTCCCGTACGACTGTGCACAATGCTCGCTGGATGGAGGCCGTCTGGGATTGCAGAGTCTTCCATCCTAAACTTCTCTAATTTTTCAATCACCCGCTCTGACATAAGCCTCATTGTATTTTGTGTTTATAGCGTGTCTCCTGGGCAGTTTATGGATCTGTTTCTGGCATTTTCCCTCAAATCATCTTGGGAATCACAGAATGCAGTTAGACGGGCAAAAATTCAAGTCAGGGTGTTTAATTTTCTGTCTTGGGATTTCTATATCCTTCTGGTTTGTAGAACTAGTGACAATAAAATGCTGTGATTTTACTCAGTCAATCAATATGCAAATGAAAACCAATTGAGTCTATCAAGTATCTAGATATTAGTGACAGTATTACAAACCACTTGACAGTTCCAAACTGACTTTCATGTACATTATCTAATTTAATTCTTATTACAGTACTGTGAGGTATGTGCCCTGTTTCACAGATTGGAAACAATGGTTCACAGAATTTTTTTTTTTCCTTTCTTGGGATCACAGAGCTAGAAAGTGGTTGAGCTAGGATAAAAGTCTTCTGAACCCAAATCCCATGAAGTTTAGCACAGTACGACATACAGGAAATAGCCAAATAATTAAAAAATATACCAGCTATCTTCCAGATAAACAATGTAATGCTTTATTTATTTGCAGAACTAAGTTATTTATAGCATAGTAAATGCTCATTCATATGTCACAAAGTGTGCTTGGGAAAAAGTACAGTTCAGTGAGGGAAAACAGTCTAAATTGCACTGTATTAAGGCAGTTTTATGACTGATCAGCATGGTTTGTATGATAAACTAAAAAGTAGATGAATAGTAAGTAACATATGATAAGTAAAAGACAAACGATACTTTTCACCAGGCCATTATTATTGCCTTACAATTACCAAAGTCAAACATTATAATTATTCAAACTATTTTACATATTCTATGGAAAAACTGTCATAGAGTTTTATAGTGCTAAAGAAAGCTCATTACAAGGCTGTGTTTTGTTCAGCCTCCCATAATGATATTTGGTTTTTCTCAGTGCAGTTATTATTTATACTATTTCAAATATTGTTCACTATGATGCATTAAAGAATCTGACCTTTAAATATCAATTTATCAATACTAAGCCCAATTTTTAGAGACTGAGGTAATTTCAATGGTAATGATAGCAGTAATATCAATTTCTGGTATTACCTTCTTGACTTTGGGTAATAATCTGGGGTCTTTTTGTGCCTCTATTGTTTTTTCCACATGAGTATCAGCAATAAAGTATGATTTCATTTTTCCCTGTGGGTGATAAAGAAAACATAGAAGTGGAGAATACCCACAGTCTGTTTACATTTCCTGTGTTATGATCGTTTCCTAATTAACTAAGGGTCTATTGATGTCTGTTAATCAAATGAAGTTATTTCACCTTCCCTCTACTTTATAATAATTTACTGTTTAAATTTTTGTGGTTTATACTTGAAATTAATCTTAGCTTCTTTTCAGTATATTTTCCTTTCTAACATAAATACCTAAGGATATAAATCAATACATTGCTTTAGCAGTATTTCACAAGTTTTGGTATGTAGTATTTTCATTGACATTCAGTATTAAATACTGAATGATTGCCATTATGACTTATTTCACTCATAAATTATTTAGACGTGTCTTCTGATGTTTAAACATACGGGAAGGGAGTAAAGCTATATATTTTTATTGATTTCTATTTTTATTTCAGTGTGATCAATGAGTATCATCTACCTAGATACTGTCTGGTATTTGCGGAGACCTGTGTTCCAATAAAGGTTTAGGTTCTTCATATTTTAAAAACAAGTCAGGAGCTTGGGATTTATATACACACACTACTATATATTTAAGATAGATAACCAACAGGACCTACTGTACAGCACAGGGAACTCTAGTCAATATTCTGTGATAACCTATATGAGAAAAGAATCTGAAAAAGAATGAATATATGTATATGTATAGCTGAACCACTTTGCTGTACACCTGAAACTAACACAACATTGTAAATCAACTATAATCCAATAAAATTTTTAAAAAATAGAAGCACAGGTGTGCTTTTAAAAACTGTGTATTGCCAAATTATACACGGTACTATACATGTTCATTAGATTGGACTTGTTAACTATATTGTTCAAATCTCTTTTAACTTTACTAATTTTTATTTGCCTGATCTATCAGTTTCTGGGAGAGTTATTTAAAATCTTCTACTATCATTCCTTTTAATGGCCTTTACTATTATTTATTTCTATTTTGAGACTATTTTCCAGGCATGTGGACATTTAAGATTATTCTATTTTCCTAGAGAAACATTGCTTTTATCATGTATGAAAGTCTTTATTTATGAGAATGCTTTAAGCCTTGAAGTCTATCAATCTTTTTTGATATTAGTATTGCTATACCAGCTTTCTTTTAGTTAGCATTTGCCTGAAAGATGTTTTTCCATCCTCTCACCTTCAGCTTTTCTGTGCCATTAGGCTTTAAAAAGTTCTCTAGATATATTTTTTGTTATTTATTCAATATCAGAATTTCTGTTTTTTAAAAGACAAGTTTAGATGATTTACATATTTTTGTGAATTACTTATATATTTGGATTTATGACGTTTTTCTTTGCTTTTTTATTTTTTCCTTTTCTACCTTCTATTAATTCAGTTCTAGTCATTTCTTCTCCTTCCAGCTACTGGTTTATGTTAAATATTTGTTTCTATTCTTAATTGTTGCTCTCAAAAATTTAGCATGCATGCTTAACAGTCTAAAATTAATCAGTATTAATTCTTCTGTTCCTATAGGGAACAAAATTATTTTTATAAAATCTTTCCCCTAAATATTCCATGTTCATGTCTATAATTTAATTACTAACATTTTTCACAGATTTATTGAGATATAATTCACATATCATACAATTGCCCATGTAAAGTATACAATTCAAAGTGCTTGTAATATATTTATATACTTAGAGCTCTGCAACCATTACTACAATACATTTTAGAACACTTTTATCACCCTCCAAAAGACTTCCCACATTCCTTAGACATAAATCCACATCCCCCAACCCTTAGCCCTAGGAAACCACTAACCTAATTTCTGTTTCTATAGATTTGCCCACTCTGCACACTTCATATAAGTGAAATTCTACAACACGTGGTCCTTTGTGTCTCTCACTTAACATGATGTATTTCAGATTTATGCAGGTTGTAGCATGTATTAGAACTTCATATCTCTTAGTTTGCTGAATAATATTCCATTATATGGCTATACCCTATTTTATTTATCATTCTTCAGTTGATGGACACTTAGGTCATTTCTCCTTTTTGGCTATTATGAAAAATACTGCTACGAAGATTTGTGTACAAGTTTTTGTGTAGACATAGGCTTTCATTTCTCTTAGGTGTATATCCAGGTAGGAGTAGAATTGCTGGGTCACACATATAACTGTATGTTTAGCCTTTTAAGGAACTGAGACTATTTCCAAAAGCAGAAAAGCCATTTTACATTCCTGCCAGCAGTTTACACTCTTACTACATCCGCTCTAACACTTGAAACTAATTGTCTTTTTGATTACAGCCTTCCTAGTAGGTGTGAAGTAGCATTTCATTTTGATTTTGATTTGCATTTCCCAGATAACTAATGACTTGAAGCATCTTTTCACATACTTAGTCATTTGTATACGTTCTCTGGAGAAATCTCTATTCAGATCCTCTGCCCATTTTTAATTGTGTAATTTTTCTTTCTATAATTGAGTTGTAAGAACTCTTTGTAAATTCTAGATACATGTACTTAATTAGATATATGATTTGTGTATAAAATAGACAACTGATGGGAACATACTGTATAGTACAGGGAACTCTACTTAATGCACTGTAGTGTCCTAAATGGAGGGGATATATTTATATGTATAGCTGATTCATTTTGCTGTGCAGTAGAAGCTAACACAACATTGTAAAGCAACTATACTCCAATAAAAATTAATTTAAAAAAAAGAAACTAGAAAAAAAAAAGATATATGATTTGCAAATATTTTCTCCCATTCTGTGGGCTGTTTCTGTTTGTTTGTTTGTTTCACTTTTTGGTAGTGTCCTTGAAACACAAAAGTTTTAATTTTGGTGAGACTAATTTAAATTAATCTAATTTTTATTTTTTTGTTTGTGCTTTTGTGTCATATCTAATATTCTATTATTAAGTATGAGATTTACTCCTATATTTTCTTCTATGAGTTTTACAGTTTTAGATTCTATATTTAGATCTTTGATTCATTTTGAATTAATTTTTATATATGGTATGAAGAATCCAAATGTATTGTTTTGCATGTGGCTATCCAGTTAAGCCATTACTATTTACTGAAAGACTATGCCTTCTTAATTGAATGGTCTTGGCCCACTAGCTGAAAATCAGTTGACTATAAACACATGGTTTTATTTTATTTTTCATTCTATCCCATTGATCTATAGTCTATCCTTATGTAAGTACTATACTCTCTTGATTAACACTGCTTTATTGTATGTTTTGAAATTGGGAAGTGTGAATCCTCCTACCATGTTCTTCTCTTTCAAGATTATTTTCCCTATTTTTGGTCCCCTGAATTTCCATGTGAATTTTAGGACCAATCTGTTAATTTTTGCAAAGAATCCAGATGGGAGTTTAACAGGAACTGCATCAAGTCTGGATGTACTCACTCTGATAGTATTGTCATCTTAAAAATATTGTCCTCCAATCCATGAACATGGGATATCTTACCATTTATTTACAGGTTCCTTAATTTAGCAATGTTTCATAGTTTTCCAAATGTGTTTTACAGTTCTTTTGTTCATTTCATTCCTATTTCATGCTTTTTGATTCTATTGCAAATGGGACGTTTTTCTTAATTTCATTTTTACTTTGTTTATTGCTACTGTATAGGAATACAATTGATTTTTGCATTCTGATCTTGTATCTAGACGCCTTGCTGAACTTGCTTATTACTGCTAAAAGTATTTTCTGGATTTGACAGTATTTTTCATATATAAGAAAATGTTATGTGCAATTTTACTTCTTTTCCCATCTGGATGCCTCATATGTCTTTTTTTCCCCCCCTAATTTCCATGGATAGAACCTCCAATACAATGCAGAATATAAGTGGTGAGAGTGGACATCCTCATCTTATTTGTGATCTTTGGAGAAAGCTCTGAGTTTCACCACTAAGCATAATGTTAGTTGTGGAGTTTTTTTGTTGATAGCCTTTATTAGGTTGAGGAAGTTCTTTTCTGGTCCTTGTTTTTTGAGTCTGTTTTAATCATGAAAGGGTATGGAATATTGTCAACTGCCTTTCTAATTTGTTTTTAAAACCATCTCAAAATAATCACTATAATTTTAAGTGTTTTACAGTCAAGCATATTTATATTCACTGACTTGTTTACAAATTTTCAAACTTACCACTGCTTCTTGCTTTGGCATTCTTTCTCTTTGGGTTTAATCTTGCTGATGTTCCTAATAGAGAAGATCTTTCAACAACATTTTATGAGTTGCAAGCTTTCTCATTCTTTGAGAATTTTTAAAGTCTTTTTTTCCCCTATCACTCTTAAATAATTGTTTAATTGGATATAGAGCTCTAGGTTAACATCTCGTTTTCCTCAGAATTTTAAAGATATCATTCCACTGTCTTCTTGTTCCTCTTACTGCTTATAAGTTGTCATCATTCTTTATTGGTAACTTTATTTTTCTTTTTATTATTTTTAAGATTTTCTCTTTGAAGTTGATATACTGCACCAAATTCAATTGTTGTGTGTCTTTATGTGGATTTGTTTTGTTTGTCCTACTTGGTAGCTAATTTGCTTCCACAATCTGAGAAGTCAAGTCTTTCTTCAATTCTAAATAACTATATCTCTCTGTACTTCTTGAATACTGTGCCTCATCAATTCTACTAATTCTTTCTTCATTTATATTCAATTTTACACATCCATGGAAAAATTTTGTTTTTGCAATGATCATATTTTTATTTCTAATAGTTTTGTTCTTTTTCAAAAAACTTTCTTAGTATTAAAACCTGTCATTACATTAGGTTACTATTTCTTCCTCAACTATTTTAATAATTTTATATTTAAAGAACTATAAAAATACTTTTTAATATCTTTTTCAAATTATTCTATTATTACTGTTTCTTAGTATCTTATAGTCATGCTTGCCTCTGCTAACTCTCCCTTGAAATTATTTCTTTGTATAAAAAAAAGTATATATATGTATTTTAGGTATCATCTTCAGTGGGAGATTGCTTGCTTGCCTCTGTTAACTCACTGCAAAGATTGTGTTTGTAAACGAAAAATTATATATATAAATACAGATATATGTGTAATAGAAATACAGATATATATATGTGTGTGTGTATATATATATAATATATACAAACACAACACACACACAGAAAGAGATTAACTTCAGTGGGTAACTTACTTTTTCCTTTTTGTGTCCCATGCATCCAGGGGTACAGAATTGTCCTCATGGAGTAACTGAGGTTTTTGTTTGTTTGTTTCCTTAAGCATCAGTCCCACAGGATTCTTTTGGTCTCTGACAAGTTTTTTACTAATTTCAAAGCTTGTTATTTCTGCTTCATGTAGTTACAATAAGTTTTGACCACACACTTGTTTTTGATGGAGACTTGGTTTCTTGATTTTTCTCTCATACAACTACTTAATTCTGTCTAGGGCTTGGCAAGTCAGCAACATTTCTTTGCACTTGCCTGGATCTATCTACAGGGATTTCTCTTCTAATGCCCTATCCTGAAGAGACTCAAGGCTGTATCTGATAGTCCTTTGGGCATCCCTTCAAGGTTCTGTTTGGATTTGAGTCATCTATTAATTTCTGGCATTTAGACTTAGAGATTTCCTTTCTATGTGTTTTCTTAATTATTTATATGGTACTATATCTACTATTGCTCCATATTTACAGATGGAGTGATCACAAAAGAGGATTCATGCAAAAATAAATTCCGTTTGTTCTGTAGTGATTTAAATTTGAGCATTAAATAGGAGTAATGGCTTCAACAACTATTTCACTCTCTGATTTTATAGTTTCAAGTACATTTTCTACAGTGCCTAACTCCCTACGGTGGCAAAATATGCACAGATATGCACACTATTTTAAAAATACATATTTAATTATATAAAATCTATTATCCAGTATAAATCATTTTTCACATGCTTCTTTTATTCAACAATAGATTTCTGTTTGTTTCAACCTTATAAAATACTACACAGTATTCTAACATATGAGTGTGTCAGTTTAGAAATTACCTTAATTTTTTTGTTTTTTCTTTACTTCAGTAAAAATCCTCTTTCAGATTTTGTTGCATTTATATGTGAATACTTTTCTAAGAATTTTCTTTTTTTTAATGATTATAATTTTTATATTAATATTATTTGATATAAACAGTTGACATTTTCTTAATCTTAAACATAAAAGCCTCTAAGGATTTTTGCTACATTTGTCTGTAACATAAAATATAAGTAAATCACAGTGAGCAAGTACGACTTCAAGGAAAGCCCTCTAGCCTCCTACTTCCAATAATTCCAACCAGTTTGTGCCCCTAAAATCCCTTTGGTACAGAAATCTAGAGCCTCCACTGTTCTTGGAGAAGAGGATATGGTTCCACATCACTTTTGTAAAGTCTCTGAGGAGCAAAGGAACAGGAGACAAGTCCATTTGCTTCCTAACATAGCATGCTACACTAGTTATGTTTTTTTTTTTTCTGTCAATATGTATATATTTTTTAACACCTTTATTGGACTATAATAGCTTTACAATGGTGTGTTAGTTACTGCTTTATAACTAGTGAATCAGTTATACATATACATATGTCCCCATATCTCTTCCCTCTTGCATCTCCTTCCCTCCCACCCTCCCTACCTCACCACTTTAGGTGGTCACAAAGCACCAATCTGATCTCCCTGTGCTACGCGGCTGCTTCCCACTAGCTATCTATTTTACATTTGGTAGTGTATATATGTCCAGGTGACTCTCTCACTTTGTCCCAGCTTACCCTTCCCCCTCCCCATATACTTAAGTCCATTCTCTAGTAGGTCTGCATTTTTCTTTTGTTTTTTTTCCTTAGATTCCATATATATGTGTTAGCATACGGTATTTGTTTTTCTCTTTCTGACTTACTTCACTCTGTATGAAAGACTCTAGGTTCATCCACCTCACTACAAATATCTCAATTTCGCTTCTTTTTATGGCTGAGTAATATTCCATTGTATATATGTGCCACATCTTCTTTATCCATTCATCTGTGGATGGACACTCAGGTTGCTTCCATGTCCTGGCTATTGTAAATACAGCTGCAATGAACATTTTGGTACATGACTCTTTTTGAATTATGGTTTTCTCAGGGTATATGCCCAGGAGTGGGATTACTGGGTCGTGTGGCAGTGCTATTTTTAGTTTTTTAAGGAACACCCATACTGTTCTCCATAGTGGCTGTATCAATTTACATTCCCACCAACAGTGCAAGAGGGTTCCGTTTTCTCCACGCCCTCTCCAGCATTTATTGCTTGTAGATTTTTTGATGATGGCCATTCTGACTGGTGTGAGATGACACCTCATTGTAGTTTTGATTTGCATTTCTCTAATGATTAATGATGTTGAGCATTCTTTCATGTGTTTGTTGGCAATCTGTATATCTTCTTTGGAGAAATGTCTATTTAGGTCTTCTGCCCATTTTTGGATTGGGTGGTTTGTTTTTTTGATATTGAGCTGCATGAGCTCCTTGTATGTTTTGGAGATTAATCCATTGTCAGTTGCTTCATTTGCAAATATTTTCTCCCATTCTGAGCATTGCCTTTTGGTCTTGTTTATGGTTTCCTTTGCTGTGCAAAAGCTTTGAAGTTTCATTAGGTCCCATTTGTTTATTTTTGTTTTTATTTCCATATCTCTAGGAGGTGGGTCAAAAAGGATCTTGCTGTGATTTACGTCACAGAGTGTTCTGTCTATGTTTTCCTCTAAGAGTTTGATGGTGTCTGGCCTTACATTTAGGTCTTTAATCCATTTTGAGTTTGTTTTTGTGTATGGTGTTAGGAGTGTTCTAATTTCATTCTTTTACATGTAGCTGTCCAGTTTTCCCAGCACCACTTATTGAAGAGGCTGTCTTTTCTCCACTGTATATTCCTGCCTCCTTTATCAAAGATAAGGTGACCATATGTGCGTGGGTTTATCTCTGGGCTTTCTACCCTGTTCCATTGATCTATATTTCTGTTTTTGTGCCAGTATCATACTGTCTTGATTACTGTAGCTTTGTAGTATAGTCTGAAGTCAGGGAGCCTGATTCCTCCAGCTCCAGTTTTCGTTCTCAAGATTGCTTTGACTATTCGGGGTCTTTTGTGTTTCCATACAAATTGTGAAATTTTTTGTTCTAGTTCTGTGGAAAATGTCAGTGGTAGTTTGCTAGGGATTGCATTGAATCTGTAGATTGCTTTGGATAGTAGAGTCATTTTCACAATATTGATTCTTCCAATCCAAGAACATGGTATATCTCTCCATCTATTTGTATCATCTTTAATTTCTTTCATTAGTGTCATAATTTTCTGCATACATGTCTTTTGTCTCCTTAGGTAAGTTTATTCCTTGATATTTTATTCTTTTCATTGCAATGGTAAATGGAAGTGTTTTCTTAATTTCACTTTCAGATTTTTCATCATTAGTGTATAGGAATGCAAGAGATTTCTGTGCATTAATTTTTTATCCTGCTACTTTACCAAATTCATTGATTAGCTCTAGTAGTTTTCTGATAGCATATTTCGGATTCTCTATGTATAGTATCATGCCATCTGCAAACAGTGACAGCTTTACTTCTTCTTTTCCAATTTGGATTCCTTTTATTTCTTTTTCTTCTCTGATTGTTGTGGCTAAAACTTCCAAAACTATGTTGAATAATAGTGGTGAGAGTTGGCAACCTTGTCTTGTTCCTGATCTTAGTGGAAATGGTTTCAGTTTTTCACCATTCAGGACGATGATGGCTGTGGGTTTGTCATATATGGCCTTTATTATGTTGAGGAAAGTTCCCTCTGTGCCTACTTTCTGGAGGGTTTTTATCATAAATGTGTGTTGAATTTTGTCGAAAGCTTTCTCTGCATCTATTGAGATGGTTTTATTCCTTCAATTTGTTAATACGGTATATCACCTTGATTGAAGATATGTACAATTTATTCAATTTTGATTAAATTCATTCTCCTGCCTTGTTTTTGAACCAAAAGCCTGTTATTTTCACTATGTATGTGAAAAATCAGCAAGAGCTCTCTAAATAAGAAAAAAAACTTCACTTCAGTATTATGCCCCAAACTTTTGCTTTTGCTTTCTTGTATGCACAAGAGATGTAGACCACAAAGAGTATTTTTATGGACCACAGTCTCTCAAACTGAGTGAACAATTTCACTACTTTCCTTCCTACTATAACCAGCCAGCATGCCTGTCTTAAAATTTAAATCAGGGGCTTCCCTGGTGGCGCAGTGGTTGAGAATCCACCTGCTGATGCAGGGGACATGGGTTCGTGCCCTGTTCCGGGAAGATCCCACGTGCCACAGAGCGGCTAGGCCCGTGAGCCATGGCCGCTGGGCCTGCGTGTCTGGAGCCTGTGCTTCGCAGTGGGAGAGGCCACAACAGTGAGAGGCCCACGTAACGCAAAAGAAAAAAAAAATTATATCAGATCATATCTCCCTCAATGGTTTCCCATCTCAGCAAACATAAAACCTAGTCCTTCCTATGAGCCTGAAATGGCCTGCAAATCTAGCCCCTTAATACTTCTTTCTTCTCATCTCTTATTACCATCCTAGCTCATGTCACTACAGCCACTTTGAATGGACTGAATGAGCCATTCACTCCCTAACTTTCCTCAGTACTCTGATCAGAAGTTCCCTTCCATGGCAACCCAACATAAAATAGAAATCAACACACAGTCCCCATTCCCCTGACCCTGTTTTATTTATTTATTTTTTCCCTTTCACAACCCTTGTTAGCATCTGACACTGGATCTATATACTTGGTTATTTGTTTATTGTCTGCCCTCTTCCCATAGAATACACAATCCAGGGGGACAGATTTGGTTTTTCGAGTACTTTTTTTTCTGCTCCTATAATCTTCAGTGCCCAGAAAATCGCCTAACATATAAAAAGGTTTAATCTGAGAGTTAATAAAGGAATACTATAATATACACTTTTGAAAAAGAAAAAAATGCATGTAAACAAAATTTCTTTATTGAGACTATTTACAGGATATACATACATATATATTAAATTTTATATGTACATTTAAATATATTTATTTCATTTAAATACATAAATATATATTTAATATATTAAAATTTTATATATGCATATATACATATATATGTATACATATTATATATACATACACACACACATACACACATACATATGCTCATTATCTGATCCAGAAGTATGGGCTTATGAATTCAACTGATTAAAAATTCCTAAGTTAAATAATAATGGAGAAAAAGAGCTCTTTCTTCGCAATAATTTCTCCAAAGAACGTTCCATCTTCACCTAATACACGGAGGAAACACAAATAGCCACAATAAAGTCTCATTATCTGAGCCATGCTAATACCCTCTCAGAATATGGAAGATAATGGTCCAGGGCAATGATCTCAGTGTAATCCCAGGAAGGAGAATCTATAGGAAGGGAGTATTACCGCATTGAATACTCCAATAAACTAGTCCATGCTGTCTGTGAGTCAGAATAAGAATTAAAATGAAGATCAGATGTTAAATATTCTGAAGGTTTTAAGTGATGACGGTTGAGGAAAATAGACATTCTCATGCCTTAATACATCTCTCAGCTATGAGTTATTATTAAGTGTTAGGGGAAAATGCTGTTGAAATACCAGCTGTATTGCCAAAGCATTAAAACTTAAATAACAATAAACAGCAGCAGATGCAAGGAGAAAAATGTAGAAATAAAGTGATTTTTAAACCCCTGATTAGTTAAGAGCTTATAACCTTTATTTAGCATTAATTAGAAAGTAGTACTTTTAAATAAATGGTAGGGTTTTTTGTTTGTTTGTTTTGTTTTGTTCTTTTACATCTTTATTGGAGTAAAATTGCTTTACAATGTTGTGTTACTTTCTGCTGTATAACAAAGTGAATCAGCTATACGTATACATATATCCCCATATCCCATCCCTCTTGCGTCTCCCTCCCACCCTCCCTATCCCACCCCTCTAGGTGGTCACAAAGCACCGAGCTGATCTCCCTGTGCTATGCGGCTGCTTCCCACTAGCTCTCTATTTTACATTTGGTAGTGTATATATGTCAATGCAACTCTCTTACTTTGTCCCATCTTACCCTTCCCCCTCCCCGTGTCCTCAAGTCCATTCTCTACATCTGAGTCTTTATTCCTGTCCTTCCCATAGGTTCATCAGAACCACTATTTTTTTTTGATTCCATATATGTGTGTTAGCATACTGTATTTGTTTTTTTCTTTCTGACTTACTTCACTCTGTATGACAGACTCTAGGTTCATCCACCTCACTACAAATAACTCTATTTCATTTCTTTTTATGGCTGAGTAATATTCCATTGTATGTATGTGCCACATCTTCTTTATCCATTCATCTGTCAATGGACACTTAGGTTGCTTCCATGTCCTGGCTATTGTAAATAGTGCTGCAATAAACATTGTGGTACATGTCTCTTTTTGAATTATAGTTTTTTCAGGGTATATGCCCAGTAGTGGGATTGCTGGTCATATGGTAGTTATTTTTTTAGTTTTTTAAGGAACCTCCATACTGTTCTCCATAGTGGCTGTATCAATTTACATTCCCACCAACAGTGCAAGAGGGTTCCCTTTTCTCCACATCCTCTCCAGCATTTACTGTTTGTAGAGTTTTTTGATGATGGTTATTCTGACTAGTGTGAGGTGATATAAATGGTAGGTTTTTGAGTGAGAAAAAATTTTTTAAAAACTGAAAGAAGAGGTGCATTTTGATAACCAGCTCCCCCCCAACTCAGGTGGGTTATCAATGGCATATGATGGAAAAACATGGAACTTGGAGAGGTAGGTTCACCACTTTCTAGTGCAGGGACTTTAGTTATGAATATATCACACAGTATATCAGGTCAGTATATTAAGCTTGAACTATAAGAAAAATCAGTGGATAACTGCACCTTTCCTCTTTTCTTCAGTTATTTTCATATAAATGTATCAGCAATCTTTGTACTCCTCCCTCACTTGATTAATCTGGTTGTTGACACAAGCCAGAGAACAGCTAATCTATTACTTAGTTTGTCTTCAAGAAAAACAGAGTCTAAGCCAGAGTGAAACAATGAATAAGCAATCAGATTGCCTTCAGAGGCCATTTAAAAAATAATAATAAAGATTCTTGCTGCTCCCTCTTTTGCATATCCACTCCCTATCCTTATCTACTTCACTTCCTACACATTTAGGATAGATAAGCTATACTACAGACAAGTCCAACAAACTGTCTCTTTTATCTCCAAGGGAATAACAGTCAGAATGAAAAATTCTTGGTTTTCATCTCAAAATGAATTTCCCTAGGTCACTCCTGTGACACTTCTCCCTCTGTTTCTACAGATTTATACTTCGTGTGCCTAATTTTCATGGCTCTTGTTTCTATAGATTTATATTTTGTGTGCCTAATTTTCATGGCTCTTTAGGTCACGTGGAAAACACTAGTATTTTCAACAAGAATAATTCAACTGGTACATGGCAGCTGCAATGAACACTTCTCCGTTAACTCTCTTTTATCATTGTACTCTCAAAAAACAAATCCCTGTTGACAGAGAAGTTTAATTTGATTTGGGCACCTGGCTACCATTTATAGAACCCTTGTTACTCCTCTCTTGTGACAGAGTTTGAATTGCTGTGGCTTGGTAAATGTCTCCATCGACTACAAGAGAGATGAATACGAATAATTAATACTTATCTAAATTGCTTCTTGTCAAAATGTTCTTGTCAGAATGTCCTCACAGCTCTATTTCACTTAAATTTGATGGCTTAAGGCACTGAAGTATTCTGCTGTGGGAAAAGCCAAGAAATAAATAAAAATGCCAGTAATGTTTGATTTGACACCAAACATATTAAAGATTAGATTAATATATAGATATATATATGCATTATTGGTAGAGTAAACTTGCTGCATCAACAAGAGTACAGTTTTTCCATTGCAAATTAATAGATTATAAAATCAGTAGGCTTTTCATGAAAGCAATTAAGAGAAATGGGGGCAGAAACAACTTCAATATTTTAAGAATACTTTGTCTTTAAAACAACTTTCTGTAAAATCACCTAAAATGAAATATAAGTTAACTCTGAGTCCATGAGTTCCGTGGAGTCAAATTCAACTTGAAAACATCTTTCATTTCTATAGCTACTTTATTATATTTATACAAGGCTACAAAAAATTAATTGGGTGATTTAAATGAGGCAACTGTCACATATATTATGAGGTCTGCATGTATGTGTTATGAAGCAATACTGACTATGAGTTTAGCCTTTTACCAATTTATTTAGCCAAGGTTGCTAGAAATTACTTAATGAGCATGAACACACAAACTCTCAGTAAACCTACAGAAGGAAAAGTGGCCCATGACCTAAAAGGACCCCTCTGTTAGGCCAGGGAGATGATGAAGGATGTTATGTCACTGGTCCCTGTGTGTGATGCTTGTTTATGCTGCCAAGGCACGTGTGGCAAATTTGCAGAGTTGGAGTGGGGGTAGTGAAGGTGGCTAGGAAAAAAATCAGTTTTTAAAAAGTCATCTCACAGCATGTATTTTTTAAAAAGGCTGGGAGAAGTACTTTTTCCCGATTAAAATTTAAGAATGTATTCATATCTGCAGCATCTAGTCTTTGACCTCTCAGAACCTGACCTATTCTTTGGCAATCAGTATTAATTCTTTCAGTTTATAGACTATTAGAGTCAGGGGGAAAAAAGGTTAAAAATTATCTGTTGGCTATATGGAATGGTTAAGAGGTAGCAGTTCAAGAATCAGGCGAAGCTGGGCTTGCATCCTGGCTCCACCATTAACAAGCTCTGTAGCTTTGGGCAAGCTATTTAAACCCTTGAAGCCCCAGTTTCTTTATCTGTTAAATAAAAATAAATAATGTCTACTGAGGAAAGACTTGTAAGGTTAAGTGAAATAAAATAGACATTAATATACTGTAACTCCCTCAGAAGTATTATCTTTTTACACTTGTCAGGGTTTTCAGTTTTACGCAAATAGAAACTGACTTTGGTTAAATTAAATAGAAAAGAACTGATTTAGCAAGATACCAATAAATTAGAAAATCAACTGAAACAGTAGAGAGCAAGGCTCTGGCAGAAAATCAAGGGAAGCTGGTTATACACACATAGTCTGCTTAGGACACAGGAACTGAGTCTGCTGTTATTGGATTCTTGATGCCACACCACTGGCCTCTCAACAACTCCATATTGGCTGAGAAAAATCTCTAACTGACCCCACTCCTGCATTATTCAAAGCCACAGGCAAGAGAATCTTACTAGGTAAACTTAAGACTTGTGCACACATCTACAGACTAGAGAGTAAATAGAGACCCCTTGTGTTTCTATAGTGGGAGATGGGCCTGTCTCCCCATCTTATAACTCCTCCAAAGAGGAATAGAATGGGATATGGGGCACACCACTGGACAGTAAAGCAAGACTCAAAAAATTTTGAAGAACCAATATCAAGCAGAATGCATTCTCTGACCACAATTCCAATTCCATTAAATTAGAACTCAGTAAATAAAAAATAATTTTTAAATAACTTCATGTATCTGTAATTTTTTTTAATATGCAGGTAAAAATAATTCAGCCAAAAAAGAAATCATAATGGAAATTATCAAATTCTTAGAAATGAATGAGAATGAAAATATCAAAACAGGGGATGCAACAAAACTAGTATTTTGAGGGAAATTTATAGCCTTAAAATGCTTATTTTAGAAATAAAGTCTGAACATTAGTGATCTAACTGTCCCGTTAAGAAGTTAAGAAAAAACTGGTAGAATAAACACACTAATGGCAGTCAATGACTAGAAACAATATAACAGGGAGTAAGAATAAACTGAAAATTGGCTACTTGAAATAATTAATAAAATAGACTTCTGATAATATTTATCAACAAGGGAAAGAAAATTCTTAAATAAACAATTTTTAGGAGTGAAAATGTAGATATGTCACAAAATAATAGGGATTTAAAAAAATAAGAAAACAAAATCAATAATGTAAAGCCAATAAATTTAATAATTTAGATAAAGGAAATCAATTCCTAAATATTAATACCTTCCCAAATGGACTCAAGAAAGGAATTGAGAGCCAATAAAGTCCTATTCATATTAAAGAAATTGAATCAGGGGTTGAAACTCCTCCTACAAAGAAAATACCATACTCAGAGGATATAACTGATTTTCAAGGAGCAGGCCACTCTACTGTGTTGCAACTCCTCTAGAATACAGGAAAAGAGGGCCTATTCCCCAACTCATTCTATGAGTCCAGTATCTCTTTAGTACTCAAAGCGTAACAAAAACAATAGGAAAGCCAATTATGAGATTTTCTCACTCACGAGATTTAAACTTCTGTTAAAAAAAAAAACTACCAAACTGAATGCAGCAAAATACAAAAAGACAATCACCCATAACCAAGTTGAGTTCACCAAATAAACAGAAAAAGTTGAAATATATCCTCTATGAAGAAAACAACTTATAAAATTTAACTCATATTCATGATAATGCCTTCTACCAAACAAGAATGGAAAAGGACTCCTTCGTCTTAGAAAATGCGTCTACCAAAAATAAGACATCATTCAGTGTGGGAAAGCATTGGAAAAATTCCATTTAGAATCAAGATAAGTATATCCTATATCACAACTTTCGTTCAACACTTTCCTGGAGGTACTAGCCAGCACATAATACAAGAAATTTCCAAGAAATGTATACAGATTAGAAAGGAAAACAATACAAATTTATCATGATTTTTAAATGATACAATTATGTGCTCTCAAAATCTCAAAAAATCTACAAATTATTAGAAATCATGAGAACTTAGGAAGAGAGCTAACTATGAGATCAATAAGCAAAAAATCAATTTTATTTGTACATATCCCTCAAGAGTTAGGAAGTGTAATTTGAAAAGGTGACAGCTTTCATAACAGCAATGAAAACCATATGACACCTGAGAATAACCTAATAAAATATACGTGAGACCTGTATGCAGAAAATGATAGAAATCTGTTGAAAACATATTTTAGAAAACATTGGAGAGATACCAGTTTTGGGATAAGAAGACTTAAAACTGTAAAAACATTAATTCTTGCCAAATATAGAGTCAAGTCAAGTGGAATTTGACAAGCTAATTCTAAACGTTATGTGGAAGAATAAAAGATTGAAAATAGCCAAGACATTCTGAAACAAAAGAAGAAGGTAAGAAAATTTCTGCATTAGATATTTAGAAATATTTCTATAAAACTATGAAGTAGGACACTGGGGCAGAGAGAGATAAATTTACCAGTCAAGAAAAGGAAGATGGGACCTCAATATTTATGAAACACTGATATATGAGAGATATATATTGCAGGTCAGCAGAGAAAGGTGGGACTTTTCAGTACGGGGTACTATGACAAATCATTATCCATAAAGGAAAAAAAATAGAAAACAATTCTAGGTAGGCAAAAAATTCAATGTAAAAAGCAAAGCATTGCATTGAAAATATAGGATAATATTTTTATGACTTAGTTAAGAAAGGCTTTTTACATACAATACAAATTCACTAATCTTAAAATAAAAAATATGATAAAAATTAACTATGTTAAAATAATGAATACAAGTTCATCAAAAGATATAGAATAGAAAAAAAAACTAGCCACAAACTGAGAGAAAATATTTGTAACACATACTCTTTTCTTGACAAACAATTGGAGTCCAAAATCCATAAAGAACCCCTACAAATTAATAATAAAAATAAACAATTAGAAAGTCAAAAGAAAAACTGATATGAACAAACATTTCACAGATAAGAAGTGGCTAAATATATGAAAAGATGCTTAACCTCATTGGGGAGCAGGGAAATAAATATTCACACCAGAATGAGAAATCTTACATTCAATAGATGGGCAAAAATTAGGAAGTGTGACCATACCAGGTGTTGGAGAGTATTCATATAAATCGCTCTGGGGAGTGTAAATTGGTAACTTGTTTAGCATTATCTTCCAAAGTTGAGCACTGCACACTCCACTACCCAAGGATTCCACTCTTTGGCTTATATCCTAGAGCATCTCCTGCCCATGAATACCAGGTGACTGTGCAACAATGTTTATAGAAGCACTCTTTATAGTATCAGAAAACTGAAGGTCACCCAGTGTCCAAAAGAAAAATAGATATAAAATTGTGGTAGAGTCACATATTTGAATATCATATTAACAATGAAAATGAAAGAAATGTAACTGCATGCAATAACATAGATGAATCATAGAAGCATAATGTTGGACACAAAAGCAAGGCCCAGAAGACCACATACAATATGATACCTTGCTTGTAAAACTGTAAGGCTAAAGTAAAAAAAAAAAAAAAAAAAAAAAAGATAGTTTAGGCATACATATTAATGCGAAAAAAGTATTTTTAAAATGGAAGAATAAACATAAAATTCACAGGGAACATTGGGAAAGCACAGAAGCTATGAAAGAGACACAGATATATTCAAGATATGATTTTAAAGCTCCATTATGATTTCTCTAAATTAAGTGGCATTATCCAGTAAAAATGTTTCATAATCAAGCAATATTCCTACAACACATTCTTCCCATGCACCCCAGTGTCCTCTCTCTCCTTTTCAGGCTATTGTTGCACCAGGGAGCTGAGGCTGAGACAAA